>NW_014332923.1:991060-1011872 GCF_000341935.2 Cephus cinctus | reverse complement strand
TTTTTTTTTTTTTTTTTTTTTTTTTTTTTTCGTATTCCAGACAGGCCGCAGAATCTCGCACTTCTATATAAAAACGCGAGATCAAAGTCGATCTCACTTAGGCTTGACTTAAGATGTGGTATTTTTCTTTCCGCATACCGAATAAACCATCCCATATGGCGCCGTGAGGATGAAGCTATAGCTCGCGTCCGTGAAGACAGTGAAACAGGAAGAGCAAGATAGGAGGGAGAGGGGGTGGGATGGAGGAAAAGGTGAAAAAAAATAAAATAAAGAAAAGACGCCCTCTTGTTTTGGGATTTCGTAAGACTTCCCCATGACTGTTACGCAAGCCAGCGTGGAATTGGCTTTCCCGAAGGGACGGAGGTATGGAAAGAGAATGAAGTGGAACAAGAGGAGGAAGAAGAAGAATAAGAGAAGTTGCTCTTTTTCCAAGCTATACGACTCTCGAAATTCCCTGGCAGTCGTATTACCACACAAAGGGTCCCGGTTTTATAAATAGTCTCGCTATGCCTGAGCCTCGCATAAAATCGAAAGGCTCCAACCGAGCGATCCGATCGGGACTGAAGACTCCGAGGACTTCAAGACTGAACGAGTGAAAAGACTCCAGTTGATTCCGACTTGTCGTACGAATCCTTCGGAGATGCGCTCACGAGTTTTCCTTACTCCCTATTTCTTTATGTTCATCATTCGAAAGCAGGAAATTTCATGTACAGTAAGTAGCCTTGTATGCGACGAGATAAATCCATTACACTCTTCGAATATCATTAACGACGTATATAACTGTGATACTACTTACTACTATGTATACGACTACTATCGGCTGCCCCGTTAGATATCGCGTTACAAGAGGCCCTAGTGTCAAAGGAGCGCCGAGTTATCGGTGCAGTTTTATCTCGCCGCGTGTCGCATCGCACGGACCTCTAGGAATCTTAAGATTGCCGTGCTTATATGAGAGAGAGAGAGAGAGAGAGAGAGAGGGAGAGAGCGAGTGAGTGAGAGAGAAGAAAATAAGATAAAAAATAACAAGTGATACATTGAAGAGGAAGAAATGCATTCTCTCCATTTCTTTGCATCTGTGTATATTCACGTAGGGAGGATGCGTGTGATACGCGGGGGAGGGAAATGCATAAAAAAAGGTATAAAGGTATAGAGGGATAGGAGATAGGGTCAGTCCTAAGGAGAAACTGAGAGACGTCTGTGGAGAGTGTAGGTATACACAGATACACCGAGAGAGAGAGAGAGAGAGAGAGAATAAGACTGGGACATGGGATGCATGGGATGCTGTGGTCCAGAGAAGACAGATGCTAACGACCAGAGCGGCACGAGCTACTAAGAGATACACAAGACCAAAGCTAAGACGGTTCGAGCTTGAAACACACACTCCGCATCGCGCACGTGCATAGTTATCCGATGTACCGGGTGACTCCGAATCACTCCGGGATTCCTTGACTCTGGAGAGAAGAGTCTCTCACTGACGATTCCACGAGGAATTCACGGGAAGAAAATAAGAGGGTTGTTACGAAGGTTAATCAGGAAATTTACGAAGCGTTTAAACTACCCGCAGCCCTTGTAGTTCTCAAGGGGCGAATGGGGATATTATTTGGGGCAAGTATTGGTATTTTCACACTAACCACACCCGGTACGGGAATAGGTTTACTACCCAGTGACATAGATTATAGGCTCTGTTTAAATCCGTGTATAAATACGGGGAGGTCTTCTTATAGCGTATACGGCGGTTCGCTGTACGCCCGCACTCCATAAGTACCTACGCAATGCATAGAATGCAAATTCGCACAGGCTGCATTCCTGCCAAGTGAATCTCGCGTGCATCGAACACCTCCCCCTCCTCCGTTTCTTCATCGAGCTCGCGCCCTCCCCACCACCTGCCTCTTCCTCGTCTACTACCACCTCCTTCTCCTCCTCCTCGTCCTCTTCCTTGACTTCTTCTTCGGCACCTTCTTCAGGTGTCTCTACTATACCTCGCCCGTGAGAGTAGCGTATCGCCGTGGCAGAAGACTTTTTTACATTTTTTTTTTTTTTCATCTCCCACCCTCCTCCTCCTCGCGCACCACCTCCTCACTCGGGAATAAGAATGAGTCCGGGGAGGAGAGTGGGAACTACGCTAGCCGCGAGGAATGCAGCGGAAAGACGGATGATAATTACGCGCCTAATTAGAAATTTCTTAAATTTCTTACTCGCGCTTGCGGCGCACGCCGAATAAATCATTTGATGGAATCTTAAGTGGCGCGTCGTGGAGGTGCTCGACTTACGAGGAGAGCTTTTTTAGTTTTCGTACTTGCGAGACAATTTACTTTACGAATTCTCCAGAGGAATGGTAAGAGATTTAGAGAGAGACGGAGAGAGAGAGGGGGAGAGAGAGAGAGAGAGAGAGAATCCTTTTAATCCTTAACTCTTGGAAAGTCTCGCAGACGTATACAGAATTTCACGTGAGAGATTTCTCTTCGTTACCTTGATGACGCTGTCGGATATAAGGCAGAGCCTGTACCAGTTACAGACCAAAAAGATTGAGAGACGGACAAACAGAGGCTGCATAAGACACAGTGTCGCGGGGGTGATCCAATAATACGGAGCTTTGGGTATAAATAAAGCCTCCGGTCCCGGAGATATTCTACGAGTCTCTCTCTCTCTCTCTCTCTCTCTCTCTCTCTCTCTCTCTCTCTCTCTCTCTCGCTCTTCCCTCCTCTGTTTCTTCTGCTCCTCCTCATTCTCTACCACCTCCTTCGCCTCTCCACTCTCCTTACACTATCTTCCGCTCTATCTCCTCCCGCTTTACGACATATGTGACATTTTTAAAATAGAATCCACCACCTCCACAGGCCACTCGTTCTCGGGTATGCTTATCGAAGACACTCCACGGAAGATCTTTTTGAATGTGACGGTTCTCCAAATTCATTGAGAAGCACCGAGAGAGATACGAGAACGGTAGGAGATGGATAACGCGATGTAGAATGAGGTGGAGTGGGAGGAGAGAGAGAGAGAAAGTGAACGTCTGGCTCTGTACTCTCGACTTTGAAGAGACAAGCGCGGTGTTTGAAGCGGCATAACGTGGGGCGGCGGCGTGTGGAAGGTGACTTCTTAATTAACGCCCAGGAAATTAAGGTGGCGCGTCTTAACAATATTGATTCTCGGAAGATCGTCCGAGTCCCTAATAGCCATCGATCTGCTAGCGTAATTGGGGAATGACGAGACGAAAATTCGGGAAGGCTCAAGTTGCGAGGTAATGCTTGCTCTGGCATCCCGAAACACAGCGCAATTGGTTGGCGCGGCTTGCAGCCATACGGGGTGCCCTCGGGGATAGGAGGGGGGCCTTAATTTCAACGAGATGTTGAGTAAGCATCCTGCCAATATCCAAAGGGGGACCCACCGTCCACCACCACCGCCACCACCGCCACCACCATCAAAACTACTACCACTAACAACCTATCCAGACAGTAGGTGACTTGGCTAAACGTGCGCGTTGCGTTACGTTAACGTTAACGTCGCGACGGCCGACGCCGATTTCACGTGACACCCACTGACCCAAAAGAGCACTGAATAGCGCTAGATTGTGATTTATTACGAAGGCCCCCTTCTATATAGAGGGAGGCGCGAAGAAAGGGCCCCACGACTTATTTTCCCCGATTTCGTACCGTGCGGACCCCCCTTCCTTATTCGCTTTACTCCCCCTGCCCACCTCGACCCTCCTCTTCCCTCCTCTCACGATCTCTCGAACAAAATGGCGAGTGACTTTCGACACGAGTGCGCAGCTTCGCGATTCAACGGAATCGGACGCTTTCGACACGTATACGTATACCTTAAGCGCACCCGAATCCATTCTCTCTTGAGATTGCAGTGTCCATCTATACCTATATATGTCTTTTCTTTTACAAAAGAAACACAAGACGCCAACGAATGGGCGAAGAACGCAAATAAAATCGATTCCCGAGAGCAACAATTGCTTCGAATGATTTCAATGGTTTCCTCGTAGGGAACGAGTCGAATTTTAATTGGCGTAACCGTCGCGCACTCGGCGGCTAATTTTTCAGCGCTCATTTCCCGTCATTGTGCACCTCCTCCCGGGCAATGAACAAGAAGGGACGAATGAGAGAAAGGAGAGAGATAGCGAGATCAAGCGCGAATGAGAGAAAAGGACGGACACGAGAACACTGGGCGGAGAGTTTTATAAGCATCGCTTGTGAGACCCACGTTCACCGTTTAATGCGTCGATCGTGCGATACGCATACGAATAACGCCAAGCCACGTGGATGTGTCCGCCGTACTGCGCACGGACGCACGGACGCACGGACGCACGGACGCGTACTTAACGCAATGTTAGCTCGCTCCGCCTCCGGACACGCCTTCTAATCTAAGCGAAACTAACGCATTTTGCTTCGTAAGACACTCGCAGTGGGGAGATAACGAGAGATCTGGCATTGCATTACTATTTGTCAGAAGGAACGAAAACAAGTCAGTTCACCTCGTTATTCCTATTTTTCATCCAATTTTTTTTAGGCTAATTAAATATATATACAACTCTTTTTTAAATATCATCTAACCCCACGAACACACTTGCCAGCTACCAGAGACTTCTTCTGCGAACGGACCTTAATACCTTTTTGTATGATTTATGAGAGAACATTAGTAGCTCCGCACGGTAGCACCAGAGATTAAGGTTAGTTTAGCCCGGGTAATTGTACCTATGTACTAATTGATAATCTTTACAGGCATACTATATGTATCAGGACCGACTACCTCTGCTATTCCAATGCATTGCTATAGGCTGTGGTACGCTCGTGTGACGCAATGCTTCCACGGTAGTTTAGTAGTACGACGAGTAAGGTTATTTTAGTCTAGGGTTCGGTAGGTAGTAGGTGCCACGAGTTTAGGAGTAAGATTGACAAGACAAGCCAAGAGCCGAAGAACTCGAAGCCCGGAGGCTGCACGAAGCGGGTTGCCCTTCCTTCGAGATTCTAACGGTTGATTCAATTTCCTCTCTTATTACTTCCATTAATAACATATGTGCATCGGCACTGGGAGGGATGCACGTCACTCGAGATAGCCGTGAATCGATTACCAGGAGTCGATGTGTCCTATCGATAAAACGTGAACTACTATACGCACCCTGTTACTCTGTACCATAGGTGGACACTGGAGTCATATGGTGAGACAATAAGAAGAAAATGACATGTCTTGAAGGGGTCACGAGAAGATGAAAAAAAAGGGGTGCGGGAACGAGATGAAGTGGATGGAAGCGAGGTGAGGAGCATAAGAGTTGAAGATCCTCCTTGGCTTGGTCCCTTCGTATTTTTAATCCAACCAGCACCGACATTAGATATAGGTATACGTGCTGTATGGCTGGACCTACGGGATGCTGCGTATAAGCATCCCGAATTCCCCCTACCGATGAAATGGCATGCGCGTGCGCGCCGCGTGTCTCTGTCTCCCCCTAAAAACGGGGTTAACAACACCGAATCTATTTATTTACCGGGATAAATCAACGCGGGCTTTACGAGCGGGCGTATATTACGCAAATCGCGGTGTTATATCAATCGCTAAGGAGACCCTCTCGGCTCCTCGGCTCCTCGACTCCTCGCCATCGCTTCATCGGTTTCTACTCTCTTTCTCTATCTCGCTCCTTTTCTCTTTCACGGTGCGTTTGTCTCTGTCGTTTACCATCTCTTTCGCTCTTGCGCTCTCTCTCTCTCTCTCTCTCTCTCTCTCTCTCTCTCTCTTCTCTCTCTATCTCTCTCAGTTAGCCGCACATTCTCCATTCGAATTTCATACTCTCGTACCTTCGCGCCCTCGTACTTTCCTCACGTGACAGCGACGAAACCCTATTGCCGAAAGAGACTTCTCGGAAGAGGCATCGCCCTGGACCAAAAGCTACTGTGATACCAGTGACAAACAGTCGCCACCCGGTGCATTCCCGTCACAACATCAACAGCCTCCATAGAGACTTGGAGCAATCTGGGAAACGAGTAATAAAAAGAGAAAAGGAGAAAACTAGAATTCAGTCTAACCATTAGACTAGACAGATGATGCTATAATGTGGATATAAAGCTGAGGATATATATATATATATATATATATATATATATATACACATATAGTTATGGTAGCCTTTTAAAAGAAAAAAAAATGAAGTAACACCAAGAGTCCTTGGACAACTATATTTTATCTGGTCATAATCTATATAGAGAGTATATTAATGATCGTCTAGAATATGTGAGAGATATCGATTCCCTCGATATCTATTAGTCCGAATGGAATAGCCGTGAAACGATAGGATTGGCGAGTAAACGAATCGGTACGATTAGTCACGGGGATCCGGATAAGAATCGCTCGGTATGTCCAGATACGATAGTATCAATAACCACGTGTTCTCGGGCTGTATCCTTGGCTCCTTTGCTCCTCTCTTTATACATATACTCTCATGTTCTCCGTATACCGGCGCAGGGACAATCTCCTACCCTATACCCTAGGACGCGTGCGTCTTCATATACACACGGAGCGAGCGAGTCGGCTCGCGCGCGGACGAGATCCCATTAAACGCACGAAAAACACAGCTCATAAAAGCAACTTCCCATGCATCATAAACACCCACGTGTCTACTTAGTGGCTCGGTGTGGATGCAGCCTCTGGACCCCTCGAGGTGAAACCGTTTCCTGTGTCGCAAGCCGCATCTCTCGTACCTGAAGGCTTCCCTGCTCATTTCCCTCACCTATCCCACCTGAACCCACCTATGCTCACGTACGCGCGGGCAAGCACGCACACTCTCACGCAGCCGGTAATATATCTGGTAAACGTAGGCGGGCCACGTGGGTTTGACAGCTAAACCCACGGAACTGGTTACACCCACGTTAAACGGGAAGACTAGGAAAAAGAAATCCAAGAGCGCACTCTCGCTGGAGGAGTTGCGTTTCACTCTCGATTTTCCGAAGAACGATCTCTGCCAATGTCAAATATGTATGATTTTTCTCAAAATTTCACGAGGCACGGTATAAACGATGCTGCGTGGGAGAGACTACGGTGTCCGAGACTGGATGCAACCGAGAGAGGATACGCATTCTAAGAGAGAGAGAGAGAGAGAGAGAGAGAGAGAGAGAGATGGAATAAGACACGTTCGGGAAAAATGGCGTATAGCCCCCAGTAGCGTGGGCAACGTGGCGTGTCTAATAAATAAGCGCTCCTTGCCTTTTTTTCCCGGACAATTAATTTACTTTTCAGCCCGGCCAGGCGCGCTGTGCGTTATTCAGTTTGAAATTGCGCCGCGCGCTTTCCACAAATGGAGTTGGTTTCGCCGGTAAGATACGATCGCCTCGGAAAAACGCCATAACTCCGTATCGTATATGGCGGCAATGCACAGGTGCATGCCACGGTTAACCCTCCCCCCGTAACCCCTCTGGCAACCTCCTCCACCGCTATAGCCACCACCTTCGCCAGAGACCGCCACTTCGCTCCTCCTCGACAGAGGACTCCCCGTGCGCTCCAGGCTCGCCGGAGTCGCATCGAGTCACATCGAGTCTCATCGGCCCCAACATAACCAGGACCCCGCCGCTTTCCTCGCCGAGCGATCGAACGCGCACGCAGAATGTCAATTGTTTCAGACTCTCCTGGCGACGCACTCGCCGTTCCACTCCGCGTGCGCGTGCGAGCTTACGTATGCGAGTGCGTGCACGCACATGCTCTCTCCTCTACCGAGTGCACCCCTATTGCACTCGAGTTGCATCGCGCGCACCGCGAACGAGTCTCGATACGTTTGGTCCATTTATACTTCTCTCTCTCTCTCTCTCTCTCTCTCTCTCTCTCTCTCTCTCTCACCTCACTCTTAACCAATACCCGCACAACCAACAGTTTGCCGACTGGTTGTAACGGATAAAAAATAATTAGTATGTTCGTCCCATGGTACTTCTAGAAATAGACCGGTCGCATAATCATCCGCGGATTCGAGACGGCTTTGGAAACTTGTACTCGGTCGGGCAAGAGGCGTATATTATCGCGCATACGACATACGTATCCTCTATGTGTCGTTTGATATTGCGACATCCAATTGGGAATTATACCAGGGAGAATCGTACGACAGGAGGTCACTACGTATATATATATATATATATATATATATATATATATATAACTGGGCCTAATGCAAATAGCATATATATATAACATATATACGTATACAATTATGTCACCATACGACTGTACGTTCACTAGGTCTCCATAGAACACGTTGGTGGCACTGTCAATTGTCTCTGCTGGTTAAAAGTAAAAGGTACAAGAAAAGGTACGGTGAATGGTCATAGGAGGCGAAAGGTTACGTCGATATTACGAGGGTGGTACATTGCGGTAGGACCTGGGAGCCTGTAAGGATCCGTAAGTCTCGATTTGAGAAGGCAACCTTGCGCCACGCTCGAAGGCGTGACTAGGCCGGAGGTCTCGATTATGATAACGCGTGGGCGACGACACGACGGGAAAACGAGATAGAGAGAGAGAGAGAGCGATAGAGAGTGACTGAGCGAGAAAGAGAGGGAGCGAGAGAACCATAGAGGAACGAGCCTACGCTCGCCCTTCGTTCGCTCCTTCATTCATAAATTCAGATTCCTCTTTCTCCCTCGCTCTCTCCTTCTCTACTTCGCCGTACTATTTCTCTCCAAGTCCGTCAAACATGTACGAGCCATGTAAACGGCTCGCATAGCGGTACATAGAAAGGCCCTTGCGCGAACACGTATTACAGCGTGTATAAGAAGCAATGGAAACTAATTTAGCGTGACGTAATGTAAGCACCCGTTAGAATTTCACGAGAACTCGTATTTAGTCTTGCGCGGACGTCGCGACGTCTGTCACCTTCACGCGGATCCAACAATGAATAATCCATGGGGTATCGAGAAACAATGCGACTCGGCCCACGTTGGAATTTCAGGTGTTTCAACCTAACGAGCCATTTGCATTAGGCCCAGTTACACCCTACGGACTATATTACTGTATACACAGCTTCCTGTACACCTCCGATACTCACGTAAGCAACCAAACGAAATACTTGCGAACGTTACACCTCTGTCAGAATGGTGTACAATATGGATGACGTCTAATGGAATATCAAAAATTTCGAAAAAAAAAATATTTTAATAATCACCAATCAAGTGCACCGAGACGAATGAAATTTCACGCGAAAATTGGTGCCGCGGTGGATATTTTATTTTTGACGTGACGTGAAAGTTTTCGCGGGACAATAGTACCGCCATCTTGGCCAAACGAGATGGTCCGGACGCTTCGGAGTATCTCGTGCTTCGCCACCACTTCCAATTACCCAAAATGCACTTTGATCGTTCCTTGGTACCATAATACATTATTACACCAGGGACGGCAAGTAGGCAATCCTATCACGGCTTGTAATTCGGGCTTCTCTCTACGTCTTATATATCCCTCAATGTGTCGTTCCTTCTCTTTGAATCTCTCTTGCGCTATCTCTTCGCATCGTTTTTCTCTCTTCGTTACCTCGGTGTTACGAGCGTCGACACGCGTTCAAGTCGCCGCGTCAAAGCCGCCTTAATACGCCGTAACGACGATCGCTAATAACGGGTAATTTACTCGTGGAGTGCGAGCGTTCGCGCGCGCCAGTACGCTCGTTGAACTTACTGGGTTTCACGTGCGACGTCGGGTGACGTCGGGGGACGTCGGGACAGTCTGGTAAATATATCGAGAAACTCTTTTTCCTGTAACGTCGCGCGTGTGGTAATTATATATTTTCAAACGTCACTATCGTTACCTTTATCACGTTTGATGCGTCTGCATATGGCGCACATGCGACGACCGCAATGCTGCCTTTCAGGCTTCTGTTCTGTGTCCAGAGTAACCATGGTTGCCTCCTAACGTTATCTCTAGCGTCAATCGACAAATTGATTACTGATTGGTAATTTCTCGATTCCATGCGCGACTATCGGCGATCTTTCACTGTTCGAGTCACTGTTATTACATGCACCATTGATAACGGTTCACTGCAGGATACAAAGTTCACTTCTTCACAGGCACCTCTTATCTTCGTTATCACTGATCCTTACGTCTGACTAGATTTACAGATCTTCATCCCGTGCCAAGAGATTCACGCCTATTCGATTCTAAAGGTAATTTTATTATGAGGTAAGGGATTGAGTCGCGGAAGAATTATATTTTCCGTAAGATTGGTCAACTTTTAAGAGGATAAGATGATTTTGGGTCTTTTACGTAAAAAACGATCAATGATTTACCATATAGATCCGTGAACAAGTTTACACGTACAGGTAAAGAGTTTAAGAGAAATAAAAGTATCCAGGTGGATTGAATTTTCTTAAATCCCGCTTCTCCACGGACAATTTAACTCGATTCGACCAAATTAATCCCAGATGGACCAAACGCAATTATGCACTCGTCCTAAATTGTATTAGCCACTGGCCATAGCAGCCACACACTGTGCTAATCGGTTCGAATTAATACGAATCAAGAGGATCTGTCAGCCGAGGTGGTCCTCGCCCTGGGCTTACTAACTAATCTAACAACCCGTAACCCTTGACTACTCGGAGCGGAGTATAGAAACGCTCGCGCGAAATACACGCTTTCGAAAACAACGAGACACGTGAAAAAGAAAAAGAAATTTATGAGGAGAGTGAAAGTCCTTGCCGAATCCTCGTTGGCCAAGATAAATCAAGTGCCATGGGGATATACACAAGGATACGTATGAAATTCGGTACAGATATTTTCCTTTTTTTTAAACTCTTTACTATCTCTCTCTTTCTCCCTGCCAACGTATGGCATGTCCTTCTCTTTCGCTATCCGGCGTATCCTGTCAGATCCCCGTAGTAGATAAATGAATAATTAGCAATCCGAGTCAGAAGGTGGTCCAGCGCTACCGCGAGAGGCGCATTACGGATTTTTCGGCAGGACGCTCCAGCAGCCCGGACTGTTATTTTTAAAGCAGTCGCAAAAGAGAGATCGCGCCGAGATAAGGGTCTCTCCACACCGAGCGATCGTTGGGCAATCTTCAAAAAAGTTCAAGTCGTATCCGAGAGCGTCGTCACCGTCATCGCCGTCGTCCTAGAGAAGCAGCATTTAATCTCGCGTCCCGTTGCCATGGCGTCGCTCTTACCGCCAAGGCCTGATTGATTCCCCCGTTGCTTTTCCCTTATTTATAATCAGCGCCTCTAATTAACCGTACGGAGGGTTAATCGCGTAATCTGTTATGTTAACGACGTATCAAGTTACGAAATGAACGTTAGCTCGCGCCATGGACACGATCTACGGGTCGAGCAGTATCACTGTAACCAGACAGTCACCCGGTATATCCACTACCACTAACCACTACCTTCCTTATTTAACCCCAGCGCGACCCTTGACACTCGATTTCCTTTATATTCAACCAGTCGCTGGTCTAGTCCGATAGGCAATAAAAATCTCTCAAAGAGATTCCTACCTAATGTCTCTAGCAATCTAGAAGCCGCCACAGGCTGACTTCACTCCCGAAAGATCATCTCTAATCGCATCCTGAGATCACTCGAGATCGTATTCTCATGGTGGGTCCGGACCGAGGATGGGGCGCACCTCGGAGAATCAATTTTCTGGGTGTGATTCGTTAACGCCACTCGATTGGGTCCCGACTCGCCTGGACCAGGTTCGACTGCCGCTATCGAACACCGAAGATTCAACCGTGCGGTATATCTGTCAGACGTTAATTTCACATTCATAATCCGAGCAGACGATTCAATCGCACAACGCGATTTAATTAATGGCGCCGTGTAATGTTGCTGCGGGCTGCTGCTCCTAGCCGAACCGTTCTCAGACCGCTTCGATTTGATTTAATTATCAGATTTTATCTGCTTGATAGGGATCGGTTCATTACTGCTCACGAACCCGGGGGCCCCGATTACTCGCGGTAACGACTACTAACGCTACCTATACTAGGCACTGGTTCTAGCTCGAGCCGTATAAGTAGAGCGCGTAAGGATCTTTAGGATATTACACTAAAGGGGGATGACAGCTAACCGATCCGACGGACAACAAACTCCGTTGAGAAATCATTGATGATCCGATTTGACAGATGCCGAGTGAGTCGAAGAAAAAATTAATCCCGCAACGTTTCAAAAGGAACCGACAAGTGGGTCCCTATTGCTGTCAGTGGTAACACGATAACGCGATGATAACAGGGTATGCGAGCACGCGCGTACAAAGACAACGACCAGCTATTACTTCGTGTTTGGTAAACACGGAGTCACTAGCAGGGGTTGAAGGCAGCAGGGGTAACGAGTGCGACGGGGTAAGGGTTCACACCTGATAAGAGTAGCAGACGGGGAGAACCAGCCGAAGGACACGTGTCGTACTAAAAAAATTTGACAGTTGCCAGTTGACCAAACAAACGTAAAACAAATCCAGCTGATCGGCCAGCTGAAGCTAACTGATCTGGAGCGTGGATCTTTTATTTTATATTAAAAATAAATCACACCATTCGAAGGTTAATCGAATAAGATTTCTTCGGGTCGTCTTTGCTCTATTTGACAGCACGTATAATCACAATGATTAGGCTCCCGTCAATCCTTGTCACCGCACATCCAATCGAAAAATCGTACACTTACTTCACAGAGACACAAACACGCGATTAATTACGTTCGTAGATGAATAATCACTTTTGGGACTTAAAAAAGAATCCAGCGCGAAAGACGTCCGTGGTATCTTGATAGGAGTCGCATGTCGAAAGTAACGTAAAAAGCAGGTAACGTGCGATGTTCACGTGACGTCCTTAGCTCGGGTTCACTGCTGGGGGCCCCAGGGTGAGGAGTTGGCCCAGAACGTGGGGCATGACCGGGACGGAGACCGGGATGAAAACCGGGATGACCTAGCGAGGACGAGGAGACACTCGACAGCCCTTGCGTCTCTTTCCCTCTAGGGCACCCTCCTATATTTTTCTTCCTTTTCTTTTACTTCTCGTGTCCTTCTCGCGCGCGTCCGTCCATCGGTCTGTCCGTCCGTTTCGTCCGTCTATCTGTCTATACGTGTTATACAGCGTGTGGGAAGAGAATCGGTTCGTTCCGTATGATCTGCAGCCGGTCTCTCGGTTCGTCTCTGACTGGAGTTGTGTGCGCGACTCGAGCCCGTCCACGGGGACCACGTGACGGCCCCTGCAGGAGGTAGAACGTTTCCTTCGTGTGTGTCTTCACTCGGGACGTGTACGTGTGCTTACGTGTTTCAACGTAAGAACGTATTACGCTCTTGGAACTCGCCGGGGGCCGGGCCCCGCAACACACGGGGACCGCTTGCACCACCACGGACATCCAACCGGTGGGAGAGATACTGAACCTACCTATCTACCTACCTACCTACCTACCTACCTACAGGGAGAGCTGAACCTGAACGCGGAGGAGTAAGAGGATGAAAAGCAGGAGGAGACCGTGGAGAGGATCGTGGCGCGTGCCCAGAGTTAGCTGAAGTCATCGGGATTCATCTAGAGTTGAGAATTCTTTCGAATGCTCATAAACATGTCAAATTTTGAGTACCGTAATATGGGATGTATATATAAATATATGGGTGTATGTATTTATATATCGTTAGGGAAATATACGATTCCTTCTGTCTGGTACATTGGTCGAAATAGACGTGCTACCGACTGTCGCGTGACTGGACTGTCGACGAGGAACGGATTTCCGACCGGAATCTCAGGAAGAATTTAAAGAGGCCCCAGTGGGCCCTTTAATATCACTCCTCGCCAACTCTGTCACTTGGCGATTCAATGGGTCCAATTCGTGAGCAGGTGTGTCCTTTTCACTGGGATACTCAACAGGTGGCAGAAAATCGATTTGATCTAGCACCATGGTGAATGTCTCTTTTGAGGTATGGTAAAGGTATGGTAGGGTCAGGGCGACACTCGTAAGGAACGGAAGTGCTCGCCTACACCATGATAAGGCCCTCGAGCTGTCGGGTGCTCGTAGGGCCCACACTAGTCTCTCGATCATCTCGCCCACTTGACATACGTGTTTTGTAAGATTCGCTTCCTCGCAGTTTCCATGACGACGCCCACGGAAGAGACTGCCGAAATCTCGATCGCCTACGCCGGTCCAGTCGACCGATAGATTGACATTTCGATGCTGATCTTTCTCAAAAATAAAAAAAGGATGAATGAAAGAGCGAGAGAGAGAAACCCGTATACGTAACTGCGAGAGGGAAGGACAGAAATATTATAATACACAACCCGAATAATATTAATGATATATTAAATTTAACGCGGCGTTCAAATCCACCCACCAGCTGTGCCAAGTATCAAACCGGATAACAAACTACAGACCGACACGAGGTCTCTACCAACGAAGAAACTGGAAAAAGAATCTCAACGACACGGAGTGACACTCTCTTGGCAACCGGTCCCACTGCCAATTTCCTCAAGCACAATTAACAACGAACAATTAAAAATCCAACGAGCGACTCCACGTTAACGAGCTTCTTCTCGCCATAGCGATTCGCTCAAGGTGAATTCAGCTGGTAGGCGGTTGGCGTCGATTTTCATATACATACAAGACTTTGAGATATTTTTGAAAAAAAATTTTTTTTTTTTTAATAATACCATACGTGATTTTTCATAGCTTAATAACCGTGCCAATTTTTTGGGTCAACTCGTGGGTTTTCTCGCGAAGTCATCGCGACGCTTTTCATCGGAGTCTTGACTAACGTCTACACTTAAAACCACATTGCGTTCTGATTACGATAAGACTTAGCCTCGTCAACCATTTCGGAATAAGTGACCTATATAAAATTGAAGCTAAAGGATGAGGACTATAGGCGTTGACCCAATTTAGACGAATTCGTGATACTGATAACAAATACTTATTGTAAGAGATGTCCGAGAAGTATGTCAGGATTCTCTCCAAGGACCGGAAAAATCTTGCGTAACACGTATGAGTCAAGGATTTGTGGAATTTGTGTAATCTTCCGGTCAGGTTTGGTCCAACCGAAATTTGGTAGGAGTGTTAGCTCACCCGCGCAAGTTCTACGTGATACCACTAATAATAGAACGGGGCCGTAGTACTCGCAAGACAATTACGCCGATTTATTTGTACTGGCAAGAAGCGTCGCGACGTCCCAGCGAAGACTGCCACCGTCGTCTACCTGTTGTTTCTATTTACCCGGCATACCGGACTGAGCTATTTCCAGTACCTCGAGTAACCACGCTATACTAATTTTCAAATAGGGAAGATTTCAAGTATCCTCATTAAGTCATCACCCATGCAGATATTAATAACGTCAATATGCAGATATAATTAACGTCAATAAGAAAATATACTAAAAATATACACCGAATGATACCGTAGAAAAAAATGTTTCAATGTAAAGGTGCAATAAAAAAATAGAAAAAAAATATATATATAATTATCAAAACAGAAAAGTATATACAGTTACGTCTATGAATAAAAATAAAGTCCGTCTGACGCAACTCGCGTTTAGAATTTCGTGACATTTTTTTTCCGACAGTTCAAAAGCACGTAGGTACGCAAAAACAATGCAATCGTACACGTGCTGGTTTACAGACATAACAAAGAAAGCTAAAAAGTCAAATGCATTTCAAGAGATCGACCCGCGCGCACTTCTCAGCGTTGCCTAACGCGTGTCTCGCGATCCTTCGTATTAAAAGAGCACGTCGTTCGTTATCTACGGCGAGCGAGAGAGAGAGAGAGGAAAAAACAATGAAAGATACGAACGACAAAGAAGAGAAGATCGGTAAGGAGGGAATCACCAAATGGAAAGTGGATGCCGGAAGGTTGTCAACAAATATCCAGAAATGGCCTCGGCCCATTGGAAACCAATTAAAATGGGATTATTAAAATGTCAAAAGTGACGAGAGAAGACGAAAGCCCCCTGGGGGAAAAATTACTGGATGACACAATGGCGCGAAGCCCCGTGTAATCCCCTGCCCAAACTCCAATCCAACAACGTAGTTTTCTATTTCGATATCGCTGCGGCCACGAATTTCCTAAGACGCCAAATGACAAATCCTCGGCTTATACCTAAGCAAGAAATTAAAAAAAAAAATAAAATAAAATTCGAAAAAGAAAAAAAAGAACTTAGCGATTCTACTAAGTATTTCTTGTCGACGTTTAGGGAAAGGATAAAACGGAAGCCATTCTATCTGCGCATGCGCTCTCGCCTGCTGGCATTAAATAAATTGCAACAGGCAATCCGGGGAAGTCACCGTACCGAAGGGTGAGCACAGAGAGAGGGATGCCACAGAAGCCAACCAAAGTAAAGGGAAGGAAAGGGAAGTCGCTTTGCACACAATTTCCACCGGGCGGTATCTTTGCGCGAAAATAAAGTGTTACGCGTCGGCGCGGCCGCCGAGAGAGAAACGGTAGTAAGGCCTTATTAACATTTCTGCGTGGATTCGAGGCGAGATTAAATTGACAGGGAGGATTTGCGAGTCGTTTGTTACCCGACTCGCTGTCCGGCCACAAAGCCGATCCTGTTTGCCGATCGGATCGGATGAGTCTACTCCTGGAAGGACGACCTCGTCCCTCGCCAGCAGCAGCGAATTTTCCCTCGAATTCTCTCCAGCCAATGACCTGACCTAACACCTATCAAAAATATTCATCTCTATCGCCCTGTCTTTTTACATTACAAAAAAAAACGAGTAACCACTCCAAAGATCCACCCACTCAATTTCGAAACCCAGATTCAATAATACAGATAGAGTAGGAGTGGCGTGAGATCGATCCGCGTAGATTACCGGTACATAAGAGATTAAGGGAAAAGTCCGATCTTCTCATAAATTAAAAAAAAAAAAAGTCCAAACCCATTTTTTAATATCCAACTGGGTAAATCGAACTGACCAAGGATCAAGAGGCGAGAGAGACGAGACGAGGTTTCTTGAAAGAGTCGAAAATTCGAAGAGGGAGTTACGCAAGCAAGATTCGGCTGCCAATCCGTCGGTAATAATCTCATTAAAGGCCCCTGACGATTTAATGACACGTCGATGGTCCCGACGCGGTATTACTTTCGAAATCGTACCCCGGGTTCAGTACACATACGTTAGTATAGACAGTCGCGTAGGGCACAACGGAATATACATGTGGATAGATCCAGGGATCAGCACATGGAGTAGCAACGGTAGCTGCGCTACCATCGGTAGCAGCGCAAGTGGCGTCAGCACAACGAGAGAAGGTGATCCAAGCCTTTTTGTTTGGAAAGCGACGCTAACGAGCGATACCCCTTTCCTTCCCGAGTGGTATAGAGTGGACTGGTGCTGCATACCAGAGAACTAGACAAAAGTAGAGCACAGCCACCTATGACTACTAGAGTAGATTGGAAGTCCAGTATTTAGTAGACTGGAATACCATTAACGTGTTATACGCGAATCGGTACAGTCTGCAATATGTATATCTGTGTGCAATGGTAAGCAGTGGGTGGTCGCACAGATTCGCTTGTACACTGAGAAAAGGGCTGCTATGGGTATTGGAGTGGTGGATTGGAGTATGTACTACTCTCTGTTGGATTATGTGGCCTAGTGCTGTTACGATCTATTCCAAGCTCTATTCTAAGTCTGTCCAACGATGCGTCGTCTTATTAATGCCCTCCCTCGAGTCGCAGGAGCAACGGGGCTAACAGCTGCAGATGCTTCATAATAGAACGCGGATAAACTTGGATCCTCTCGCTCTAGTCTGCCTTTCCTAGAGTTTCGCGGAGTCTTTTTTATGAGAACAGTGCAGGCAACGTGACGGAATTTACTAGAGGCGGTAAACCAGAGAATTCGTGGACGGCTGATTGACTAGGGGGAACCTACGGATATGATAGAACAATTTTTATAAGTGATAGCAAAATTTTTTTAATCAATTACATTTGGCGTAAAATAATTAATTTTTTTTTTTTTATATACTACCAGATTCACCTCATACGTGTTCCTTCTATTGATTCTACATGGGGAATGTTGTCGCTATGGGAGTGGCGGGGTTACTCGATTTCAATGGGTTTTGGAACTCTAAGGGCCCGTAGGTACTGCGTAACCTGTGTGAATGTATATATATATATAGTACGTGTTACTTCGAAAGTCTCGTTCGCGTTAACGAAGGGTTATTTACTGTAGCTGCAAGCCGCCCCACAAATTCTTCGCTATCGCGATAACGCCGCTTGGCATTGGAGCAATTGGCTGGGGGCCAATCGCTGACTACTTTGTCGGAAGAACTTGAAGGAAGCTGATTGTCTTAGCGTGTACCTATAGCGAGCATGAAGTAGAGGGGAAGCAAGACAATAATAGCGTCGTACAAATTCTAGATCACCGTTTTTCGATGGTCGAACGTTTATTTAAAGTAGATAAGACGTATCTTATTCGGACGTTCGTATAAGGGTAATTCAGAACTAAGGCAAGAGCTTGCACGAGTTTATTCGTAACGGCTCGACGAAGAAAAGGCCGTTTTCAAAAATGCCGTTCGACAAACAATTTTCGAGGTATTTAGCGACAAAAATTATTCTCTGACCTTCCTTACGGAATCACGCAAAATAGAGAACAGTCATATCTAACTACATAAAACGATGCGATAAAATGGAATCACATACCCGTGCACTGGAGAGATGAGTACCCGAGACGTGGACTGACAAAACGTAATGAAAAATTGGTCCTAGCAATCCTCAAAATGGGGAACCGAGAGGCGTACTGCGATATATCCCCTACCTCGATCAGATTAGCGGATAGATCAACTTCAGCCTGCGGACGTCAATTGTTTCGACAAACTCGAAGAAATCCTGGCATCCTTTGCTATTGCGCTGGCTACAGTGTTCTTTTCGACAGGTGAGAATCTCATCCACTTTTACTCATTCAACGTACTTGGTGCAGCCACTGCAACCACCGGAACCCTCCAGATCGCGAAGACGCTCGCCGTTTCTCCCGTGCTGTTGGATCTGCAGGGTGTGTGCTCCGATCCTGGCTGGGCTTTCTCCTCACTGATGCTACGCCAGCCCCGTAGCTGGCTCTCCGGAGGCCCGTAGCAATAAAAATATTTAACGAAATTCTTTCGGATCTGCTTGACGAAGTCAAAACAAAAAGACACGTTCCCTGAATGGGAATAAATAGGGTTTTTAAATCATTCCAATTTCACGCGAAATTCTGCATAAACCATCGGGTTTACGACGCAAGCCCTTTTTTACAAATTTTGTGATAGGCCCAAAATACCCTACTACGCGCACACATACTATCACTTCACCTCGATTAGGAGTCTATACGGATACTCCCTGTAATTTTTTATCAGGAGTAATAGATCCGGCGTCGCGACGTCTCAAGACATGTATTGGCGCTCGACGTAGGGCGCCATCGTGCATACACACCTATATACACTGTAGGTAGTCACTCAAGAGAATCCAACGGGTTATTCTTAAATTTAACAACGATCCGAGGTTTAGGGCGCGCATCGTCCCGTGTAAACTGTTTGAATTAATGCTGCCTTTAAATGCGTCTTATGTGTTTTATGTGTTTTCCTTACTTTCGGTGTATTTATAGAGAATGACTAGAAGCTAGCGCGACGGTCACGATGACGATGACGACGATCAAGTCGATATACCGATCTCCCCAAAGAGCCCGCGAGATAAACTGAACGTAATTTTAATAAAAATAAATAAAACGCTTATTCACGTAGACTAATCGAGAACGACTACTGTCAGAAATCTTTCTCAGTTCTCGTTTACGAACAGACTCGAGAGTCTGATAAAGCAGCCACATCCTGTTTGCAGACGGTGCGAAGTCTGCTCCGACGAAGTTATATATTCGCCTTTCTTAAGAAAATCGTCTAGAATTTCCTCGAAATTATCGAGACATTCTCGTCGCTTTTCTGAAATGCTCAATAGTAGTCAGCAACGCTATTTTACGAGAGAAAACGTCGGTACGATCTACCTCTGAAGAGATCAGGCGTCGTTAGACAGCAATTTGATACAATGAAAACCAAATTCATATTTACAGAAAGTATCTCTGAGATATTCGTACAAAGTCCAGCCCATTAACTAACTTGGACTAAGGGATGGTCGCTTTATATATTGTTTGGAAATGGTAGACGGTAGGTGTTGAGAAAGCGGGAAAACCTAGTTTCGGAGTAACGGGAGAGATTGGCAAGGGTGCAGTTTTCTTGGAATCTTCGGATGAGAAATTTAAAGTAAAATGCAGGAAATACCAAGGAAAATATTAACGAGACGTTTTAGCAGGATTCCATGCAATAATCGGCAAGCAATAATATATTTGATCAGAATTCTACAGCCCTACAGACCTTCCAGTCGTACGCGTGTTATCCCATGACATCTCATGGTACAATCACAATCGGATGTCAATTCTAACCATTGTCAATGCTGTTCCGCGGTGCCGATTGCCCGGCAATGCGCCAACTGCACATTTACAATCGGTCGGACAACGTAAAGCTTTGAAAGTATCGCTGAAGAAATAAACGAATTTAAAGTCGTCGCGACAAGGTCCGAGATAGAGACATCGAGTAATTAAATTTTCGAATGTTCATACCATAAAATTATATGATATCCATATTTGATGAAAGGCGATAAATTTTATGTACATTCTTTCTTTGGTATCGAGTAAAATTAAAAAATACAGTGACAGTTAACAAATCGTTCAATAAAACTTTTCTATGCATCCCTAGCCCATAGATGTTAAACGTCCAGATGATTCCAGCATTACGAGTTCCTCCATTTAATTTTCCATATCAAATCCGTGTTCCAAGTCAAAGTTCATGACCTCTACGCATCCCTACATACTTATTTTTCTTCTATCCGCAACTGTTACCGCATTCTCTAAAATTAGCATTAACCCCCCCCCCCCCCC
>NW_014332923.1:982833-990945 GCF_000341935.2 Cephus cinctus | reverse complement strand
CTCGGAATGTAATACCCAACGGAATGTTTTTCGCCAAGATTAACCAAAAATTTCGACCAGCGCTTCATGACAGTTCACAGGTCAAAGCCCAGCGAAAGCGAGAGACCGGCAGTACCAGACCGCTAGAGAAATCCTACCGTAGAAACTAAAGAAAGACAGAGAGATAATAGTGAAATAAGAGAAAGAGAAAGAACAACAGTGTCCAAAGGGAAGAATAAGATCGGAGTGTGCATCCCCGTGCAATGCACTCCGGAATAATGCGTGTTTATCGCGGCGGCATGGCTTTTGAAGCCGGTTCGCGGGCAGCTCGTGCTCGGGCCCCAACTTACAGATGGGCCCGATTTACATAAGGCTCACCAAGACCATGCCGATCTTATTAAGCGGACGTCTCACGCACACGCGCACCTTTATTAAGCACACCCACTGCGGGGACACAGAAGCGCCGCGCTACGGGCGCATACCTTGTTGCGCTAACAATACGACCGCCCACGTACGAGATATCTCGTTTTATTATTATCCCTCGTTCTCCATGGTTATCCACGGTTCTCCATGGTTATCCATGGTTATCCCAGCTAACCTCCCTATACCTCTGTACACCCGCCGCACCACCCAATATAACCGGCAGACTCGCTCCCCTCCCGCGTCGCCCCTTCCACCGTCCTGCATATCTTTATCTAAAAACCTTGAGGTATACGTATATATATATATATATATATATATATATATATACACACATTATCTAATTATTCACAAAAGAATTATTCTATCATTTTATATATCGCAATGGCGTGGGTTTGTTTACCTCTGTTACGTATATCACACATGTAGGTGGGACAGGCATATTATGCATGTACGTACACATGCTCGTAATTCCTGTGCCGCATATCACTTATATATCATTGCGATGAGTGTCTGTTTTATCGAAGCGTCGCGACGCCCGATGCAACGTCTCTTTTCTCCGTTTCTCTCGGTTAGTCCTGCGCGCCTCTACGTTTCTCGGAGATTCGACCGTAACCCAGATTTCGTGATTCGTGAGTCAGCGGCGCGCATAACACACAGCAAACGTCGAGCAGCGGGGAGCAACGAGCAAAAGAGTGGATCCGCAAGCTACACTGTATATATATATGTATGAGTGTAATATGGTATATATATTTTATATATACAATATAACCATATATACTTATGTAGTGTTGCTCATAAGAATAGTCGGCTGGATATTCCTTGTCGCCTGTCGATTCGAGTTACATATCGGACCATCTACTCATCTCCCGCATCAGCTGTCAGTGCGTGAAAGTACGAAACAAAGATAAATTTGTCCCGGTGTATTCCTACCACGAGTCCCGACTTACCACATCGAAACTCCAACACCTCTATGCGCCGTCTTACCTATCCTAACTTCCTAAGCCACCGCTTTAT
Organism: Cephus cinctus; assembly: GCF_000341935.2. NCBI lineage: Eukaryota > Metazoa > Arthropoda > Insecta > Hymenoptera > Cephidae > Cephus > Cephus cinctus. Next base: position 989,529 of record NW_014332923.1, on the reverse strand, counting down.
AATCACTCTTGATACACTGTGACCGAGAATTATCCGATAAATCATGCTGATCGAATTCAATAGCTATTGCCCATACCATTCAATTAACTGTATACGTACATATGCGTACGATCGCATGCGATATATTTCAATAGAAAAATTGTACACCGAAGTGATAAAAAAAAGATTCGAAAAAAAAAAGTGTTTTGGAGTACATTTAAAAAGAAAAAGGCACGTGTAACACTTTTTTGCAGAGATCCTTATCGACGCGTTATCGACCGAGCAACGTAAATGCCATTCACGTACGGAATATGTTATTTTCGTAATACGAATATTACGGACTCGAGAGAATATGGGAGTATCGTGTGCGATCCGTTGGTAGATGTAACAAAATCGTGTCACCCGTTATACCGGGGACGCTCGCAGGATACGCAATGCGTAAAGAGGCGTATGTGCTTATATACGCGGACCATCTATTGCGCACGCCGCGGGTAGAACAACAGATCCTAACACCGGTATCATAACATACGAGCAACATATCGCATGACAGGGTACACAGAGCCCCGCGCCTGACCTATGACCCGCGCGGTTTTGTGCCGGGGCCAGTGAGTCGGACCTTTTGGGCCCCAAGAGAGTACCGACATGGCTCCGCGAGGGCCTCACGAAACTCCACTCGCTAGTACGCCCGTGTATCAATGTGCTCACGCATGCGCACGTGCGTGGATCCTCGAGGAGTCTCTTTACATTTACTTTACATAGCGTAAATTTATATATCATTACAAGTCATAGAAAAAAAAATTCTCTCATTGTCACGTTAACGGCAGCTGAATTTAAGCTTCCCGGTGATCGCGAAGCCGAAGCTTCGTGAATTTCGCAAAAGGGAGTAAATATATGTCGCGGAAATAATAAATCATTGCTATGTGTCCGTAATGAAAGAGTGACGGAGACAGTAGATGTAATCGATCGCCGCCAGTTACAGTAGGCGATGGGCAACGGCGAAAGTCAAAATAATTAAAAAAAATACATATATGTGTATTAACCAACCCACAGGGGGTACTTTCGATTCATTTTTGAAAATTTATGCGTTCGCAAGTCAGGGCCTCACGGCGTCCTGATCATTTACCACCAATAAGTAACGATAATTACGAGCTAATGGCCGTGGACGTGGCTTGCGCGAGCGTGGTAGCACGGCTTATTCAGTATTTAAATTAACCGATCGATCGGCCGTGTTCACCTCGCACATTATGCAAATGCCGCGAAAACACGTAAAAGTTTTCTGCAAAACCAATTACGCCGACGCGACATCGGCACTGCGGTCGCCGCGCAAAACCCGACCGATTTCAGAATCAGAAGTTAATTACACATTTTTCCAGTACCGAGTCACTGCGAGACTAGATCAGGAAGGATCGTGAGTTCATCCCTCTGGATCTCGATGCGTTTAACGATCATTACACATACCGTGATTGCAATAAAAAAAATTCTCTGAAACATCCAATCATCGCCGTAAATATATCAGGACGATCATGCATACCGAAATGTCATCGTTTTCAATTTCCATAAGAAATTCCAAGCGATCGAAACCTTTCCTGCCTTCGTGACAAAGATAAGGAAAAAAAAAAAAAAAAAAAAAAAAAAAAAAAAAAAAAAAAAAAAAAAAAAAAAAAAAAAAAAAAAAAAAAAAAAAAAAATTATACAAAAGTCTCAACGCCATAAATAGCCTATGGTCCCGCGCTCCGTTCTAGGGATACATTATTCATCCCGACAATTTGTCGGGACACCGTCTAGGGAGAATTATTACGCGTGCCATTATTTACGTCACGATTACGCCTAGGCTTCTCACTGAAGAAGAAACAAGAGAAAATATATATAATATATAAATAGCAAGATATCAGTATTTAATAATAGCATAGTACGATCCAGCAGTGACGTAAGGCAAAGAAAAAGTATTGAGCGTTAAGATCGTTCATGAAATTCTCAAGAAACGTATTAAAAAATTCCGCGATGATCATCAACGTAATGACGTAGTAGCCCGTAGTAAGAATGACGTCAGAGATACCGCTAAAGCCACACAGCCCTGTTATCTTCGTTTAATAAAGTTTAAACGAAAGCAGCACCAAAAGCACGACTACTCGAGAAAATAGAAACAACCTGTGCAAGTGAGTATCAGCCTTGATACATTTCGCCTACACGTCGCCGTTTAGAAACAGCTTTTCCATCTTCCGCGTGGCGACACCTACGCGTCCTCCGCAAGGACACAGGCTTCCTGGCCTCCGCGAAACCCAACAGCATCGTTATCGCGGTTTAACCTACTCGCGCACGAGTAAACATCTAACCCGAGTAAACATGTCCTCCCTGTTTGACATTATTAGCTTCTCTCCTTTCGCACTCATCAATTAGCTCGCTGACTCTCTCGTAGCTGTCCTTCTCACTCTCCTACGACCATCGGTACGTTTGTCTCTCTCTGTCTCACTAGATAAATTCGTTTGGGCGTCGTTCGGCCCACGGCTTGAAATTCTTAAAAATCCAGCCGATAGACGGGAGACGCTCACTGGTAAGGTTTAAGATGTCCAATTGAAATAGTAAAAACGTTGTAAACAGTAGGAACATTCTGTCGCACAAAGGGGCTTGTATGGATCGCGACGTTGCGGGTAATACGGGATAGGAATGGTTACGCAAAATTGGAGGTTACTATCGAAAAGAATGATCGGCAATGGAAAGTAGCGCAAAATCCAGTTTCCGCGATAGCAGTGCCTTGAACCCGGACTTGGCTGGGTCCTAGGTAACGTGGGACGCGAAGCGTGGGCCAAAACAATTCCTCCAGCTAATTAAGATAATCTAGCGATAATTCGAGCGCTACCGATACAGATAATAAAAGGACAGAGCTCAGAGGAGTCCGACTAGCAATAACGTAATTAATCCGTTCGGAAAAGTGTTGAAACTTCTGTACCGGCTCGGGAAGAACGAATAGATTATCCTGACCTCGTGCGATGGATTCGCTATCGAATCGCGAACCGCTATGGCAAATCGAACGTTTGAGATAGGCCGCTTTTGAAGCGGTTGCTAATTATCCTTGGATATACCGAGCAAGATACCGACACACAACGATCGAATCGTACGCCCATTGATACGTATATGCCAGTACGTGTTAACGATACTCGGTCTTGCCTTGCCCAGTCGAGTCAAGTCGTTATTGATTATCCCATGAAAACGATAGCAGGGCGGTCGAAACCTTCACTCGGCAGGAGGAACGGCGAGGAAATGGAAACGGTAGCAGGAACGGCAGCGAAGAAAAAGGAACGAGACGGAGTATGAGCAATCAACAAGTAGCAATGGTAGAAGAGATAGCAGAGAGCTGTGTATATATAGATATACACGCACTGTATAAAGGAGTACCAAAAGGTGAGATGATTATGGGACCTTACTGATAATTACTCTCTACCATGCCGGAACATTAAGGAGAGGAGTTTCTCGGGATTAAGGCCCACTCCCACGAAGCAGCAATACACACGTCCCATATGGACCCGCGGTGGCTGCGTGGCTGTGTGGCCCGGTCCGTTGTGGGTCAGTGGGTCTAATTAGCAATTAGCAATTTATCTCACTTTAATCACAATCTTGCATAATTCGCGATGGCGAACTGAAAGAAGAATGGACCAAGGGGAGTGAAGGGTGACGAGGGAGGGTGTATCTTGAGGGACCACAAAAGACTTCAGTACCTCGGTGTCTATAGGTATGTGGACACACGGGGATCGTTTTCTCATGGCGCGAGAAAGTTTGTGCGGCCCCGCTTGAAAATTATCGAATATTCCCCGCTCGATTAACGTCGCGAAAGACGCAATTACCATCGACGTGCGCGCAGTAATTATTATTCGGAGGAGCAGCGCCACCTCCTCCGCCTTCACGGCTTCGGGCGAAATACCAAAGTCCCTCTCGTCTCTTATTCGTCCACAGGATTCATCTCGCGTACGCGCGGCTATTCGTCGCCTCCCTTCGTCTCGCTTCGTTTTCGGCCTTTGCTCCAGCGTTACTCATCTCCGCGAAACACACGGGGACGATCGAAAGCGTGACGATTGGTACGTCTCGTGTGAATTACGGTCGGACCCTTTTCGAATGCTTTATCGAGCAATTAGTTAAGTGTGACCGATACCGCACAGCGTGGCTATTAATCACTCTGACCTTCCCCCCTCTCACGCTGGTTCTTTTCTTTTTTTACATTAACCTTCTACCGCAAAATCTTCTGAGGAGCTCGAGACAATGGAGCAACGCGTATCCATTGGTTACTACGGTAATACCGATTTACGTGGAATCGCTCGGTTGTCGCGTTTAGGAATCATCGTTGCAGCAGGGAACAGCGAATTCCTGCGAAAAGCCAGATGCCACTTTGAGAGATCTAATAAGGTTGTATATAAAGAGGATAAAGAGAGACGAAAAAAAAAAAGAGACAGAACTAGGCTTAAGAGGCTCGAGGCAATTCGCGGGAGTCCTTGCAGGATCTGAAGTCCATCCACGATCGTGTCTAGTTCTCTACTACGTATATGGGTAGGATGCAGTTATCCGAGGTCTCAGGTGCAACGAAAATTTTTCTCCAACGGCTCGAAGCGCTCAGGTGTTCGTTCGCGTAGTCGGGACAATCGTCAATACTTTTGGATGTATAACATGGGGAACGACAGACATCCGATAGTATCTGTAATCACGTGGAGATACAGATGGAGTGAAAAAAGGAGACATAACCAAGAAGAAAGAGACAGAAGGTCAGAGAGTCAGGATGACGTCTTCCGATCGTACCAGGTGGCCGAGTGATTTGCCCTGACGACAATGGCGCGTGGGACGATGGAATTGTTTGTGTGGGGTTTTATTTATCGTTATGATGACGAAACCGAGGCTACCGGCTGGCTCTTCCGGTGGCTCAAGTAATCACGTGAAAAGGGGATGAACAAAGGGGAAGCCCCAAAAATAAATAAAGTCTAATAAATGTATTAAGAAGAAAATTTTTAAATTATTAATTATCCTAGTACCGGCATTTTAAAAAAAAAACTATTTTCTCTGCTATATTTTTCAATCTGTCGATGTATTTGATTTTCGATTATCCAGGCACGAGCTATCGCGGAAGGAAGAGAGGAAGTCCCGTTTAACCTGGTACGTGTAGGCGGTTTGGCCTAACCACTCGGTCATCCGAGTTCTTTGGCTCAGAGCTTCCTTCCACCTTCCTATACCTTCTTCCCATCCACCTTCCTTCGTCGCTTCCACCTCCTGTCCTCCTTCGTCCACTTCACCACCAGGCGACGTCGAGACTCGCATACCAACCGGAGTCACTTCCTTCCTATCTACGATACTTTCCGTCAGCAGACGACCGAGCTTCGAATGTTAATACCGAAGCGGTGCTTCATTTTCAACGTTGGCGTCAAAGGTGCTTTAGCCCTCTCCCCCCTTGCCGCTACCGGATAAATTAATAGTGATCGTTGTAGTAATTTTTTAGAAAAAATTTTTTAAAATTTTTTCAAACCTTTCATTATACCTGAATTATGCAATGACGCGATCTTTCAGCTATTCCTGGAAAATCCTTTTTCACTGTGGGAATGTCTGACGAAGCCCGCGACTGTAACAACTCGAGCCTTGTTTTCATCGGACAATCTACCATTCACCGATATACGAGAATCGAGGAGGAGGCCAGGGCCGTCTTTATGAGGTCCATCGACGCGTCGCGATGGCACCGTGCTTTGTCACTCATGTACACCCTTCGAAACCACGAGTTAAATAACATAACGAGAATACGCTGGTGCCGATCGCAGCTACAACACGATGCCGTTACAACGCGTCGGCAATGTACACAACGTTTCCGCAAGACACTATCGGATTATATTACCTATTCCGCATGCGATCCCCGTAATAGTTGACACTCGGGAAGACTCGATAATGACAAAATCATCGGTACCCTACGACCTCGAGAAGAGTCAAGGAATAAAATTCTAGAAAATTTTCATCATATAAATGATTAACGTATGTATTTTATGATATATCTCATTAATTCACTATATATATCAAGCAAATATAAGGAGTCATCGATATAAATAGATCAAGGAGATTTTATCATTGCATATTCATACAGTCGATTACGGGGGATGCTAAGGACACGGTGGGACGGAGGGATGGTTGCCAGGTACGTACAGATAGAAACGAAGGAGTAAAAGAGTCGTTCGTGGAGAAGAGGGCTGCCGCAAGAATATCCCGAGTCCCGTGGGCGAACCGGCTCGAGATATGTCGAATCGAAGTCGACCAGAAAGTAACGCATTGGACCGCGCTGTAGGTATACACCGCCACGTATATACATGCAGTACCGTAAAACTGTATAGTGTAGAGTGGAGCCACGTAACGCAAGGCGTAATAGCATTGCGCGTTCATACGGCCCAGGACTCGCGGCGCACGGCTACGCTCCCATAAGGCCCCGAGAATCGCGCGGCCCACGCGCGTAACACGGTGTTTTCTAACACCCTGCCGCGCCACGCGCCCCCACAATTATTTTCAATCGCGCGACTAACGCGCGGTCGTCCCTTCGAAATTTGATAATTGATCACTAGCCGCCAGCTATATCGACCCAGGCACAATAATGCCTGCCGATCGACGATATAATGGGGGACCGGATATGGGTCCTATAGCGTGGTGAAAAAATGTCTAGAATTTCAGCATAATAAATTGTAAGAGAGAAGAGGGGGGGGGGGGAAT
>NW_014332923.1:949791-982755 GCF_000341935.2 Cephus cinctus | reverse complement strand
GGGGGGGGGGGGGTATCGTGACGTAGGATAACGATGAATAAAATTGCATTATTATGATCACTCGTTCTAAGATACCTTAGACCTTTCTTATTGTATTACGACGCGTTCGTATGAGATCGAGTGTAACCGCCTACAGGTCCTTTCAATAACCACCAGCCCTGCGCACCCTCTGCTCTGGAAAGGTTTACGATTGTCCACGCGAAAGCGTAGGTAATCGTCGATGATATCACCGTTATAAATAGGTAGACCCTGGCGTCCCGTTCTCGCGCGCTCTCACGCACAAAAGCACCACGCGCCTCGGTGAAGCTGCGTGGACGCGTGTGCGTGAGTGCGTGCCGGGTACCGGAGTGGTCGGTTCGAGATGGAGAAAAGGAGGAAAATAAGGAGAGCAAAAGAAGAATTGGCGAGAGGGAGGGAGAAGGGTAATTGCGGGAAAAAAGCGAACGGCCGGTTAGCGCGACAAAACGAATCCGCATAGGGGGAGTTGGTTCGGTTGGCTGACGCCAATTTCCTAAGGCCTTAAGCCAGTTTACATGGCTATTTATTCAAAGGTGGGTACTGCAGATTCTTAGATAACCTGGGTTATCTAATAGCTATTAATCGGATCCCGTAATATGTATGATAAACGGATAGTGGAGTGTTTATATTACCATGTATCGGATGCGCGCGCACCTATAACCTAAGGGTGGATTTATATTCTTCTTAAATTCTTCTTCAGCCACGTGGGAGTCGAACGACTCGCAGTGAACTTGTATACGAAGATAAAAAGAGGGATGCTGAAAGAAGGATTGATTGGCGAGATGAAAGGGAAAGAAGGAGAGGAAATTTTGAAGCGTGAGTGACTGCGCACGATGTAAAGAGAAAAAAAGAAATATATATATATATATATATATATATATATATATACATATATATAGAATAATGAGTGAGAATACGAAGTAAAGAGAGGCGTTCGCGTCGAAACGAGCAGATGATTACAGTCGCAGGATAATGGTACGTTGGGAATGGTTAAAAGGTGGTCCATGGGCCCTAACCACAGCAAGGAGAAGAAGGGACGGCGCTCCATCGATTATAGGCGCCCTCTAGTCGTAACGGGTATAACAACAATGCGTGCACCCGGTTCGGGCACTAAAATGCAACCGTACGCAGCGCTGCATAATAATTATCATCATCGGAAGTGATCGCCATGCGCCGTTTAACCGTTTCCCTGCACACGTACCGCTTCTCAATGGTATCCTATTTATTATTATCAATACACTATAATCTAAAGTGAATTATCTAATGACGGTACGAAGGATGTTTTTCTTTTTCATCAGAAACACGCAATTTAGATACGTAGTATATCCTTATAGACAGTAGCTATAGATATTTTAGGAAATTGACGTGAGCCTTGAGAGCCACCGTTATCGAAGGTCAAAGGGCATTCGTTGAATGTGAAAAATTGAAGCGAAAAGAGATAATTAAGCGAAATAGAAAGTATACCGTAATTCTTGACTCACATTCTTTATTGCGGTCCATGGCGTGCTGAAGGGGCGAGTCGTCGACCTCCGCCTTTGGCGGCGACTGATTGCCCTCGGCCATGCCCGATCCTGATCTCGATCCTGATCCTGATCCTGATCCAGATCCTCCGTTCTTCTTATCAGCCGGTTTCTCCAGCTGAGCTTTCGGGCCCTTCTTAGCAGCGCTCGCCGACTCTCCTGTCCGCTCTCTGTGCCGACAACATCGAACAAGCCTTTCGTAAATTAATCTTTCGCATCCTGTCTACCTGTCTGCCTGAATGCCTGCCTGACTGCTTCCTCGGCTTCCTTCCTTTTATTCCTTATTCACTCACTCATTCACTTTGCCCACTCACTCACTCGCACACGATCATTGAATGTCTGCCTGACTGTCAGGATCCTCGCGAAGGCAAAACACGTCCTCGCGCCTGATCCTGTCGCCAGACACCTTTTTGCGCCTTACCCAATGATGGATCAATCACCCAACGATCGAAAACTGCCAGACGATCGTCGACATCCTCAAAGGTACCAGCAGCTTTTGCGTTTACGTAGATCAAAGAAAAATTAAGATCTCAATCACCTGTTATCCTTGATCTCCCTTTTATCCCTCTTCTCGGGCTTGTCCTTGAGGCCCTCGGCCTTTTTGGCCTTGGCCTTGGATTTGGCGTCGCTCTTCGAACTCTTCTGTGCTTGCGACTCCACCAGGACGTTCGTACCGGCACTGGACCCAAGTGTACTATTTCCTGAACTGCTCACCTGCGATCCTGAGGTACTCGAGGACGACGTCGAGGCTCGATTATTTGTGTAATCCTAACGAAAATTAATATTCGATCTATAAATACAAAAAGTGAAAAAATAAAATCGTATCGATGAAAAACAATATTTACTTTAAACCACTCGGGATAAATGGCACTGATGGTATCCAGGAGGTCCTGATCTAACTGTATCCTCCAGAACGGGGAGCCGCTGTCCAACCTGTGGCCAGACTCTGTAACAAACAGAAATAGGAAAACGCATTTAAAATCGTAATACAAAAATCCAATCAGTTAAGAAAATTGAATTGAAAAAAGTGTATAATGATTCAAAGAGCAGGATTCAGAGATCAAGTATCGACGAGGAGCACTGACTGGATCGAGAGTACGAGACACGTTGGAATGGGACAGTGGAGAGGAGAAGAAAGAGAGGAAGAAGGACGGAATGGGAGAAAAGAGAAGCTTAGGAGTCATTTCTTCCCCATAAGGGCTAATGGCGGTCGTGAGGAGAACTCTAGCTCCGTGCAGGCGTATCAAAACCTTAAAGAATCCAAGGGGCCCGACTTCTTTCACGCATTCCGCGGAATTCCCTGCCTAATTTAAACGTCGGGCCCGTCCTCGTCTTCCTTGGCTTGTGCGGACCCCAGGACTACGTGGACCCAACGGAGGCTGGGATGTGCATCACGACTGCCAAACTCCAGGACAGAGCAGAGAGTGAAGCCCAGGGTGGTACCAGGGTGACACCAGGGTGGCCCCCGTGTTTCTCCCGTGTTAACCCCCTCCCCCCACCCCATCCTCATTCCACCGCATCGGCGTCGGTCGCCACGGCTTCCAAGAGAGAGAACAGAGAGAACGTAGAGGCAAAGATGGAAAGAGAGGACCTCGTTACGACGGCATTCTCGAAGCGGGCGAGACGCGTGCCCTGCCTTCCTGATCGATAAAACGGCTCCCCAGGGTGGAGAAGGGAGAGAGATCCTCCTCGGGGAATCCTTCCTTCCTTCCTTCTTCCTTTCAATTTTTCTTTCCTGCGCCCGTCTTCGCGTTCGTTCGTCGCTCTTGCGAAAATGCCTAAAATAGTCGTGCATGTTTACAGGAGGCCGAAGAGAAAATGAATGATTTCTCGGAGGAAGGCGTCAAAGTCGACGTAACCGAAGATTCCGTCGAGATACCAAAAGGAAAGAGACGCGCTGCTGAAAGAGACGAGCAAATAGGAGAAGATCGAGAGGATGCCGAAGGTGAGAGTGCGGGAGAGCCGGCAAGCTTACCAGGACGATTTCACCTTAACCCAATAAATGATTAGTGGCCTATAGTCCACGAGAGCAGAATAAATACTCAATCAGTATGCATACACGGGTAACCAGCGCTGTAAATCACGTCGTGAATCATTCCCAGCATAAATCTAGCGTTCCATCAATATGTTACCGAGCAGAGAACCAGCCGCCCGAGCACATTAGTTAACGTATGTTGGGACATGTTCCCTGGGTCCTCGGTCCTCAACGCGTACAAAAAGCAGCTCCGCGACGCGCCTAATAGCGCCGATTCGATTCGATTCGATCCGATTCGAGATCCTCTGCCTGCTCGCGTCTCATCTCTCTCTGTCTCCATAACAGTAAACCTTTGGTACCATACATCATCCCGGATCAGTCGAGCGAGTACGACTCTTTTAGAAATCAATTTTGATCTCAGACATTTTTTTTTCCTATTTCAGTTACACTTTTCATAACACACCATTTTTCTCCCTCGTTCGTATACCTCGTCAGATAAGTTGACCTGATACGTGTCTAATCTAAGGGTTGATAAAAACAGAGCGAATGATAGTGATAACAGTTCGCGATCGAGAGAACAACGACCGGGTATTCCACGGAAGATCACGAATACGAAATCGCATTCCTGGTAGGCGGTACGGAGGGCCCAGGGTCTGCGGTCGAAATTCGGGCAAATAAATCTCGATGCGACACGCATCGTGCGTGTGCCCGTGCGTAAGTTCGATCCGTGTGCGTTTACGTCTGGACGGTGAGTCACTCGTCAGGTCGGTAGCGAAAAACCGCTGCGCGCTTCGGGAATGTCGTTGGCATCTCTCGGTAGCTATATACTCCTCATCCTCCGTCTACTGATCCTTATACCGGACTTCTCCGTCGAATGTCCGGCACCCAGCATATCCTTCGGGTACAGGAGAGAGGACAGCCCCGGTATCCCTTCTCGCATATACAGTACGCGTACAGAAGTGTATATCTATATCCACATAAATTTCTTCTCGAGGAATCGCCGAATCGCCGAATCGAACCTCCACTTCTTGGCTCCTTCGCTTTTTCTCTTCTCCTCTTCCATGAACTTCGATCCCTCCTCTCTCTTGCTCCCATTGTCTTATCGCACTCCTTCTTCGCTCTATCGCCATACCAACCGTCTTTGCCGCCACTCTCGAAACTCTCTTATTGTCAGATGATCCATCGATATCCCGGTAGCGCCTACTGTCAGCAGATACGATATCCCAGTCTGTCTCTCTCTTACTCGTGTCCGCACTCTCCCACGTTGTGTCGATAATATCGACACTTCGACGACTTTCAGGCGTTCCGGCATATATTTTTTTTTTTCTCTATAGTCGATTCCAAGTAAGACTGGAAGTCAGCCGCGTCCTTGCGACATCCGCCCACGTTCGTACGAGGTTCCGGCGTGTGTCCTGGGATAAAGGATATGGCCGGAGATTTTTCTTAAATTTTTCACATGGTATCTCGCGCTGGCTGATGCTTTCTATTTGCCGAGCGTGGACCGTGTCCTATGGAACACAATAGAAAGAGAAAAGAATATGATCGATCTGGAAGCCGTGGCCCGATTTGGAAGGTCGCGTGGCAATGGCGACACACGGTGCGATCGATCTTTTTTTTTTCGGTACCGATGTTGTTTAAATAATAAATCAAAGCAGGCGACAGACAGGCTCTTAGCTACGTCACGCCATAGCGTGGCACGAGTTTCTTCGTTTCGGTAACGTGTTACAAGACACGACCGACCGACCTACCAAACTGAAAGGTCAACATCGTTTACCTTTAGCCAGTGAGAGAGGCATATATGACATAAAAAAGGTATGACCGGTAGTTTGAAAGAGAGAAAAAATTGGTTGAAAATTCTTTAAAAATATGAAAGATAAAAAGGTAGACGGATAAAGGAAGGAAGTAAGGAAGTAAATAATGAAGATTCTTATGATATACATATAGTAGGTTAAGCAAGTACATGGTCAGACGTAGCGGTACGTGGGCACGCGGTGCTATGCCATCCTGGCAATGAATAGAAGCAGCCAAGAAAACAGAGGAGCCAGACTGGCTGGCCGCACAATAGCCGTGCTTTGCCGCTCATTAGAGATGGGGTCATAGGTCGCGTGGAATCGCCGCTTTGTACCTCGCCGTACTACAAACCCCTTCATATCTCTTATGCCGCTTTTACCCATTCTATACCTATTCTGTATATTATTTTTGTAGATATTTAATTTTTTTTATCCCAGAAAAATGCATCTGAACTACGACGCAATCAGGATCCGATAGATATACATACTGATAGTACTTATTGATTCTAGATGAAAAGATAGCCGGAGATGTCTCGGTATTCAAAGGATGCTGTGCAGATATGGGTAAATGAGGTTGCATGGGGGATGAGCTTTGTTTAAAACGGTAGACCAGAGGGACAAAGTGTAAAGAGCATAAAACGTGGGCAGATATATAGCGTACGCAACAACACGTAGGTAAACCAGGTACGTACGAAGTAGTTAGGGGTCCAGGGGCCACTTAACCCCAAGGGACCCCGGGCTCCGTATATCTTCTCGACAATGCATCGAGATGAATTCAATACTTTGCCCCACCCGACTTCCTCAATAAAGTCGAGCGAGATATACAGCACCTTTCATGCATCCCCAACTCCCATACAGCATCAATGGTACTTTTTAATGGGAATTTTTATCACCGCTCCTGGGTGAAATACTCGTGGAATACACGCGAACTGCCGTACCCAAGTACCGCTGAGGCTTCCTTGGCAGGTTCTGAATGATCGCTGCGTGGGAGGACACGTTCGCTCTCCAGAGACGCAACGAGATCCGTGCGATTCGTCAAAAGAGCAAGTTTTATAAATTTTGAAAAAAATGTTTTTTTTTTAAATTCACGCAATTTCCCGCGACTACAACACAATTAACCCATTAAATATTTTATCTTCTTTCTACAAATTTATAACAGCTTCCACAAGACCACCCACACCAGTACCTGTATACGTTTTACATATCTACACCGTGTACAATAGAACGAGAATTGGAAAGGAAAAACAAATGGGTCCTTATCAAAGATCTAATTGTTGCTGTACCGTAATGGCAGAGACTTAAAACGATTACAATAATAGTATGCTCACGTATGTTATATGGCAGTCAGGCAAATAAGGGACCATCGGGCGAGGTAGATTACTGCCTCCGTATTACCTCGATCGTAAGAAAGCTAAGGTGAATTTATCTACATGCTATTAAAGCCTGGGAATCTTTACAACTTATAACGCAGCCCGATGTACGCAGAGCGCGAACTCGAACACGTATGTAGGTATATAACACTGGATATCCCGCGAGAGGCTGCACCGGCAGTCTTATAGTTAGAAATGACATCACCAGCAATTTCTGCATACACCTAGCACGTAATCGGAGAGCGAAGGCGTATCAGCTGTGTCGTATCTTATTTCCGTCTCTTGGGAGAGCGGGAGAAGCAGAGTGAGAGAGAGGGGGAGGGACAAGGACAGAAAGAGAGAAGAAACAGGGATAGTCAAGACTAACCAAGTGAGTGAATAAGTAAGAGAGGGAGAGAGTGAGAGTAAGGAGAGAGTCGTGTGCGGCGTGTGTGGGTCGCGTGTCGCTACGGCTCTCCGGGGTCTTATGCCCAGCATAACTAGCGAAGCGTATGATGAAGAGCCCGACAGCAAATCGCTGCCGATAATCGGCGACTACCGCGAGAAGTCACCATCGCGCACAGAGAACGTCTTTTTTCTCCTTTTCGAAATACCTATTAGAATCTTCCTACTCGGTTTACGTCTCTTGACGGATGACGTAGTTCGATTTGAACTGTTGAAAATTATACGTAAAAAAATTAATATAAATTATGGGAATTTTTATGCATATATAGAGTATATGATATAATATATATATATATTACAGTAATATTACAACACCTGATGTATAGGATATTTGACATCTAATATCTGACACGTTTTCGTAATTGGACTGACACTACACTCGCCGCACCACAGTCATATACTAATCTTGTCGAGCTGCGGCTACTGAGTCGCGCGCCAATCGAATATTTGTAAACATTTATATTAATTTGAATCCACATTTAGCTATATTCATATAAGTCCAGTAATTCTCCTAAATATATCATATATTTCCCAAAAGCGTATATGACTTTAATTTTGAGATACCAAGTTCATAAATTTCAAATATTTCACATTAAATTTATTGTAAGTTTACCAATGCTCTTTTACACTGTTCCTGCCTCAGAATTCGAGATAATTCTCGAATATCTTGAAACTCGTGGACCCGACCTACATCTCAGGTTACACGGAACGGGGTCGATCTCGGTCAAATTGACATTTTCGAAAAGGACACATATATACAGTCGAGGCATCCAAGTGCGATCCACATGCTATTCAAATGCTTTGATGGTTAATTAGATACGGATGTTTTATGATCACCCAGTAGAAAGAAGAAACGAGTGGAGGAGCGTGCGTGCGTGATGGCTCTTACGGGGGTGGCTGTTGTGTGCTGTTGACCCCACGGGGACCGGTTCAGGTCATCGTATGGGTACACATGTGTATACCTCTGTACATATGCGCTTACGTCATTTTTTGTTTTCTTTCCCAAACTTTTTCAACCTATAGGTATATAAGCGGCAGTGACGTCACTACGCCAGTATAAGGTACCCCCACGCGTACTCACTCCGAATAGCAGATTGTCCAGTATAACGTATCAGAGTGAAAATGACTTTTTTTTCCTTCCATGACGTACTATTCAGAAATAGAGGAAATTCATGATAATGATTTCACGGGGTACTACAGTCGATAATTAATTTTATAGGGAGAAAGCCAACTTGATATCATCGTTTAATAACCGCGTGTTAAGGTCTTCCGAAATTTAGTGGACTCTAATGAAGTCATAAAGGAAGACATCTCAATATACTAACGCTATCTAGCTAGGCAGGTAGGCAGCTTAAACCAGGTAAGCAACTAGGTATAGACAGCCAGGTAGGCAGATGGATATGAAGCGCGTGCTCAGAATCCTTTTGGACAATCTTGCTGGAGCAATGATGGTAGGCAGCAATATTTTTTTTTTTTTGTAAGCTACGCGAGAGATGTTCGCGCCTGCTAATCAGCCAGGACTCTGGCTCATTCTACAAGAGCGTGATTAATGATGACTCTGAGCTACGAACCTTGGCTATGGGCAACAAGGGACTACGAGGCGAACCTACCGCAGCCCTATATCAATCCTGATTTCCAAGGGAGCAGACCAAAGAGTGTGCTCGCTTTTAAAAGACCCTTTCTTTTATCCTCTGTCCCTCTCACTCTCACTCCTCTTACCATTTCTTACTCACTGGCATCCCTCCACGTTTACTTTATCATTTACTTATCCCACTGCTGCATTGACTCGCCTCTATACACTGGGTACAATGAAAAACCTGAAACATGAATCAGGCTGTCCTGGAACATTTTATATACTTGTATTTATACAGCCTACAGTTATTCACAATAATAACCGAAATAATATGATAATACAAGAAAAGGTACAAGAAAGAGGTAGACACAGATTTTCAGTATTCATACGGAGTCCGTGAGAAATTTTATATGATTTTCATTTTAACCAGATAAAATACCGCATACTAGTCATACGTGATACTTGTATTATATGTAAGGCGAGAATCTGGTATGAATATCTGGAATCATCGAAATACCAGGGATAGTATAGTGATTGTCAGTAGCGTGCCTAAGCGGTCCGTTACTAGCTGGTATCATTGAATGCCAGAAATGCCATGAATTAATCACTGGCAATATGCTGTCGTATCGGTGAGAATTTGAAGTCAATGATTTTATGAGAATCCGACAATAATTAACTGTGCTCGATCGTCGTGGCTGATCGTTGAATTATCTTGTTGGATTTTCAATATTATTATGAATCTACCTATGGCCCATTAGACTGTCTACGAGGAGGACGAGTCTGTTTCACAATACAATGGAGAAGTTAAAGAACACGTACCGGCTAATTTACATGTTTTATCTTAGCGGGCACGCGCCTACTGTCTCGCGACTCACCCACGAGTCAGGATTCAAGCTCATTTACAAGAATTCTCACCTCTCTCTAACACACAATCTCTCTCTCTCTGTCTCCCTGTCTCTTTCGTTCTTGTCCTCTCACTCTCTCCTATCGCACTGTCGGCACAGTGCTGGTATCTACTTTTCAAGATGCGAAAATCCTTTATTAGCATCGATCCGAGCGTGGGATATTGTTTATCTTATAACGTCACGCGATAATACCATGTGATTTGAGTGGCGCCGCGGCGCACCTTGTCTTTTTTACGAATATACCTATAGCAGAAGGAAAACGTCGGTTAAGTCTTGGTAAGATGCTGGGAGATCCCTGCGATCTTGAAGATTCATCTTAGAGAGATGTGATATAAAGATCGTACCTTGGGAGTTTTGTATTCGTATTATAGTATATACATATATGTAATCTTTCTCATGAGAAATAATGAGAGCGGTCGGTTGAAAACAGCCGAAAAGGTAGCTATAACTAACGATCAGAGATCTCATAGGCCTGCCGGGGCCTTAAGATCTCACCTTCAGAGAAATCTGAGCACGACGAGCTGGACCACCAAAGCCCAATGTCTAAAAGGTTACGTGAATTAATAGGGATTTAAGATTTACTTAAGAGCTGATTAGATCGACCCCCTCCTCTCTCTCTCACTCTCTCTCTCTCACTCTCTCTCTCTCGTGTATTTCTACCGTATCACGCACATGCGATACCAGTGACCACCTTTAAGTCTGTTCTATGATTCTTACTACTCCGTCTTGCAAAGTAAAATTTGCACAAAGTTCTACATAGGAATGACAGAAGGATCCATTCGCGCGAACTCACTACGTAAGTTTCCATAGCGCGATCGTGCAATAGTCTAATAGCGTAATCGCGTAATCGCGTAATAATGTAATCGTGCGGTCGCGTCTCTGTATACCTTGGCGGTTTTGCCATTTCCTCTACTATACATCTCACTCCTCATCTTATTCATTTTCTCATCATCCCTTCTAGCCAGCAGCCTCCAGTTCGAGACGCGAGGTTCTCGTTTTTAAAAAATTTAAAGACGAACAATGTAAGTGCATACGAGTGAAAAATAGAGAAAAATAACCAGTAGCAATGTCACTCAATGCTTTAACAGGAAAATGCTACTACCGAACTAAAATAAGATATAAGACACCAAAGTAGCAAGAATAAAGTATAGCACCAGATGATAAACACAGGTAACAATACAGGCTCATAAAGGGATACGAGTATGTAGCAACCATTTATATCATTATCAGTTAATCAACGTAAAGGACCAACCAATAAGTATCGACTAAACATCAGGAACCAGCATCCAGTGAGTACCGGTACTACTGTGACAAGTGTCTGATCATTTCTAATCATAACGATATCTACGTTGGTAAGTTCTTAACGGTGAAACTTAGAGAGAGTCTCTCTCTCTCTCTCTCTCTCCCTCTGAAAAAGATCAATCCCCGACTATCTTATTTCTCAAGAAGAGCACGAATCGCGCACGCGATTGATTCCCTATCAGTCAACTTGGTCCAGGTGTCTCCAGTCTCCTACCTCCTGGCATCCATCTGCCTGTAACTTCATGCTTCACAGCTATATACATACGTGTGTATATAGTAAGCAGCTACAGACATTACTACCAGTCAAAAGATTTAAGTGGAGCCTCAGTCCCCGGGCTTTGCTTCCTATTCACTGTTCACTGTTTACCCCTGAAGGCCTACTGATTGAGCTGTCACACCGAAGATTACATTTGTCATAAAACATAAACGTACTCCGTGTCTTAATCTGTGATCACCTGCTCGGAGGACAAACCTATGGAGGATATCTCCGACTTCCCTTAATCTCTCTCTACGCATTGGCTTCTTGAAAAATGGCTTAAGGCTCCGTTCACAAGTATCCGAACCCCAGGGATCGCCCTAATTTGTTGCAATCAGAATCAAGGAAAATTGACCTTGACTCGCGCATCTAAGCGTCGAGATCATTACTGGACCAATGGATGCTGGATAAACGTAATGTAAAATACATAAATTTTCTTTAAAGGTAGATACACGATTTTTAAGACAGTGTGTACGCGACCGTAAATACACTCTATGTTGTAAGCACATTCTTTTTAACGTTTGGTACAGCGCTCATTATACACCAAGATCCAAACTTGTCCTCAACCTAAAGCAATACAGACTCATTCGTAATCATTCATCTCAGAATTCGAAAGGTTTCCGCCTGACGTTCTAGTTTTATTGCTCGTACCGTTTTATCTCCAAAGACGCTTCTATCGCGCGAGCAACCGAGGAGGTAGAAGCAGGAATAAGTGTCATTAGGAAAAGTTACAGGATAAAATCGAGTTCGATATTATCCAAAAATTTTCCATATACCAAATACTTCGACCTACTCGTCATTCAAGGATGCTGTGCGGTCCAGGCAAAGACGAAAAGGACAAATCCGTATGGGTGAGGCAGGGGGAGTGGAAATGTTTTGGTGGCTTTCTCAAATGTAGATTTAAGAGATAGAGAGATCTCAATATAGGCAGAGCAGTTAGGAGGCGTGCTTATGGGTTACCACGTGAGGAACGTTATACGTATTATAGATCAGACATGCGGTGACCCGACGTGGTAACCGTCGGCCCGTCAAAGAGTGTCACGACGCCATCGGATCATAAATCTTTCTAATTAATATACGATATATATGTATATTCTAAGCGCTCGGTGGACACGGACCGATATATAATCTACCTAAGCAGCTGATATTCGAACCGTGCTCGAGTTTGAGCAAATTTCAAAAAGAGCGAGTTGACAATTTTTTTGATCGAAAAATGAATTAATCGTTATCAAGAGTGTCGATTAAAAAATTATCACACTCGAGTCTTCGATCTGTCTTTGGGTGTTTGGATCTTTTTTTTTTTTATTTAGTCAACGATCGAAGGGATGGAGGTGGGACGATATTGAGAATAGAGAGATGAATAGGGATGGACTGAGACAGAGTGGTGGGAGTGGGAGTGGGAGATGGTAATTGAATTCGATCAAAGCCATCGCTAGTCGAGTGTATCCCATTTTATATTGGCATTTGGTATCATTAGTCGATTGGAGGCTGGCTTCGGGAATAGGCAGGGTTGACCTTTAGACATGGACAAGACGCTATTATATCGGATTCACGTGTGGCGACTGCCGAGAAGTCGATAGCGTATTTATTATGCGCGGCTGCTCGATCATTGAATTGTGTTTGGAAATTAATGACTTTCACGGTGGATCTCAATGGGCTCTGCGCTTCTTGCTTTGGAGGCATAACGAGGCGCAATTAATGCCTTGGAATCATCGAAAGGGTATCCCTTCGTCTTCGTCTTTGATCTCGCTCTTAGAATGATCCCGTCGATATATTTCATACGTACGTGAGAAATTCGTAAACGTATGTGCAGGCGACAGGTTACGCAAGGATGTCGATATCATTATTGACAATTCAGAATTCGACATTCATTGGCTGTTCGCCCACGGATCGACTTCGAGGTCAGTAAGTTAACTGATAATTACGTGTTAAGTGCGTCTCGTGAAAAACAGGCTCATTTTTTCGGTAGTTTCGCAACGCGTAAAGCACAAATAATTCAAAGTACAAGAAAATAACGCTTTAGAGGATATAAAGAGTTTTATAAGCAGCGAAGGGTCCCGAAGACGCGGGAGAGATAAATAATAGAAAAAAATAAAATTAAAATAAAGAAAATAATAAAAGAAGAAAATCCTCGTTAGCAGCTCGTTAGTGGCGGATCGTGCGTTCTCTCGGGATACACAAGAAAAAAAGTTCGGCTACCAATAGTCATATGCGTATCGGGGGCCTCAAGGGCCTTTTGTCCGTCACGTCGGACCCGGCAAGTCGAACAATGCCAAATTACACTAAATTATTTATTGTTGCTCCTAATTAAATATCGGCCGTCAATAGGGCAGCCGTATCCTACGATCTAACGATCGATGCCTACCGTTACCTTAATCATGCCTGAGCACCATGGCTATGGTATATACCGATAGGTATATACTAAGGCAGGCTTACCAACTGCCATAACTCGATAATTCTCTCTCACTTTCTCTCGGATTCTTCTTCGTTTACATTACTCTCTCATTCGTCAGGCCACTCTTGAATGTTGCAACGCCTGTACCAAGCGTATACAATACACACGGTGAATCCGACGGGTCCCAATATTCCCGAAGAACGTCCTGGGCCCACGAATTAACCACCTACGTCATTTATATGGACTACTTCAAAATTGGGCCATATTACATTCGAGTCTTGTTTACTTCCACGAGATCATCAAAGCGTTATTACGCAGCTTCTAGGACACAATAGATACGTATATATATGTATATACCTGCTCCATTCCATTTGATATAGGAGTAGGAAGAAAGTGCGTGCTGTACGTGCGTATTATGGGCCTGACCATAGCGTACCAGGCTTACGCACTCGTGGGAGTCTTCTGACCCCAGATTCACCCGACCAGGTGATGTTCCTGTTGGCTCGTATATTAATCAGCCAGTTAGAAATAATGGTCCGGAACCATAAGGGCCCCGCTATTATGTCCAACGACAAACGATATTCAAACGAGACTTTAATCTCGTGAAATTTAATATTTTTGACATTTAAAAAATTATTCAAGATCGATAAAATTTATATCGAATTCACAGATATGAGTTTCGTACCTTATTATTATATATCATACCGATCCGACGAACCTCGACTTTTGGCGATTCAATTGATTCGGGACTGACTTGAGTCTTTAGGATTCTTCTTTATACGACGATGGGCCCGTTGGGCCTATTCCGATTGGGCATCATGTCGTTGCACAACGTCATTTCTACGGATAACTACGAAAACGTCGACGCGAGAGATCAATCAATCCGAGCTATAACATAGTGCCGATCGTATCGCGAGGAAACTTTTTGCAACGGCCGCCGAGGGCACCGGTATTAGACTATTTGATTAATATCGGCCTGACCTTTGTCAAGTCCCAGGAGGCCGCAAAAACTCGACGACTTACCGAAGGAGCGGCATGTGTTGGACGAGGAGTCAACGAGTGAGCTAGAGAGAGAGAGAGAGAGAGGGAAGGAGAGAGACATGGATAAGAATGATAAAGACGAGAGGATGTGTCCTTCGTATAAAAAGATATAGGTGTGTATATAGAGACCCACGTATACCAACCGTTTATGACTTTTCTCACGACACTGCCCCATGAGGAAATTCTATTTCTGTATTAAAGAAGAGACGGGAATTTCGATCTTATAATCGAATGTTAATCCCTTGCATTTTCAAATGTTAAAGTGCAGTCTCGATGCAGTCGCCTGCATTGGTAGTATGCCGACGGCACGACGGGACGGTGATATTAACCCATTAGCTTGAATAAATCGGCGTCGGTAAGTTTGCACGCGTGATTCGCATTGATAAAGAGGCCACAATAGGGCAGCCATCAGGACTTCTGACCGATCGGTAACGCGTGATATGTGCATGCGTTACGCATTTCCAATGAAATAATATACATGTGTATATATGAATTTGCGACGGGGGCAGAAGGATGGACGATATAAGAATGACGGAGAGAAAGAGAGAGAGAGAGGAAAGTCGCTACGGCAGACCGAGTCACGTCGCCGGAACTGAACGATCGTGACTCGCCGGTCACGCATCGAGTATAGATACATAATAAGAATAAGGTATCCGTATTCTTTTTTGCTCGCTACTATGAAAAATGTTATTACCGTATAATTTTAACGGTAATTAATTTTATGGTGATTTAACAATTTTTTTGGAATTTATCCAATTGTTACGGTTACTTATGTATGGTTGATTCAACGCGGGAAATTCAAATGGTGTATTTCAAATAGATATGTTTATGCAATGAGACGTATATGCTTTGCTCGGAGAGAATGGCTACGCCATGACCTGACAAACTCACTGTAATATTTTGTTTTTTCTTGTTTCTCTTTTATGCGATACATTTCTTCTCTCTCTCTCTTTCTCTCTCTCTTTGACCCATTCTCATGGACCGTACGGGTTCTCCACTGTTGACTCACTTGACAGGAGTCACGCGAACCTACGTTCGCAAGTTTAGCAAGGATGTCAGAGTTCAGAGGCGAGAGAAGCCTTCGTGCTGGAAGCAACCAGTCACTTTGGGCCTTTTGATTATACTGTTGGGCCTGATGATCTTGTCGCTGATAAATATACAAATTATTCCATAGGACTCACTTTACGAGAGAGTCAAAGAGGGAGTTGAAACCAGCGAAAGGCATAAAGAGAATGAGAATAAGAATGGGAATGAAAGATTTTAAAAGCAAACGAAGAAGAGAGACGGGGTCACGACGTATGTGACAGCTGACAATTATTTTAATCTTTACAATTGTTGCCTTCATCCAACCCCCCTACCACAAGCATCCGCCAATAGGTACCAACCAAATGCACCAGAAATGAATATAAAAAAAAGAATTACAAGAAGAAGGAGCATTAAATCGATTCAATAATAACTGTTGGCATTTCTCGTAATAAGATTCGTACAGTTGGAGACTTCAGAGGGTCCAATTAATTCCACGTTAATCATCGATTCCAAGGCGAATCAGGCTCGTATAAAAGCGACATATGAGCGTCTTACAGAAAAAAATTATCAAGAATGGGGTTACGATTCGATCAGGTCTCGGTAACGATTCCAACGTAAGAATAAGGCGAGACGGTAAGGAAGAGCGTTGGAGCAGCTGCCGCGATCATAAGGTATAAAGGTGGCTGACTGGTTGACTGGCTGACTTGGATCCTTGTTCTTTTACTCTTTCGGGTATTATCGCGCCGAGGGAAAGTCGAGAGCGGCCCCTTTGAGGGCTCCTAGATTAATAGGCATTATACATCACGCGCGATTATTAAATAGGCGTTATTGCGCAAGGTGCCTTTACCCGTTACGGAATCTGGATCGGGACAGAGGTCGCGAGCTCGCGGCCAATTAAAATTGGCCGATCAAAATCCTACCACGGTCCCTCGTGCTTATGTATCTACCAAAAGGTAACTCCCTCTTCGATCCAGCCAGTCAGTCAGCTAGAACGAATAATAAATATGGCCAAAGTGAAGGTGGTTGACCGTCTAGCACGCAGTTAGGAAATTCCGACGCTATGAAAATAAACGGATCCGTGTGCTAGGGCAACTTATATCGGAATGAGAAGAAGAAGAAAAAAAAAAAGAAAATAACAATCACAATTTGGAATACGGACTGAAAAAAAGGTATACCTTAAGTTCAACTCGGAGCAAGGTTTGATCTGAGCGAAAATGATCGCGGAGCAAAACAGAGCCGATCGCTCTAAGACAACGTCAATGCCGAAGTAAGAGGATGCGAATCGTTCGACGTCTCCAGGGGGTTGGTGAGCGCACCCGTGGATAAGTAGAAGGCAGAGGGCCCTATAACGTAGGTGATTTCAGCAGAATTCATGGCTGCTTGATTACGAGTAATAAACCGAGCGTTAGGACAAGATTTATGAGCATCTCCGAGTGCCCATAGTCCCTGATCGCCACCCTGGGGCCTTTTTTCTTTTGTTTTGCCAGGCCTGCGAGTGCCTGCGACCGCGGCAGACCCCAAGATCTTTCACGGGCCCAGCGAGAGACTCGAACGATTCGCGAGATCCTTCAGTTCCTGACAGTGATAATGTCTTCAAGAACTGATCTACTTCTTACGAATATCCACGAGGAAGCAGCCTGGCTCGATTCCTCGTCATCTCTGATACTCCGCTTTGCGTGGTCCGGCTCGACTATTACCCAAAGACACGGATGACTTCCGCTTGTTCCAATTCGCGATAGACTCCTGGCCGGTGCTAGGGCACCGAAGAGGATATCAAGAAGGGCCCGGAGTAGGATACCTCGTCCTGGCGATAGTGATTATTCTTGGAGGCGCCTCTAAGTTCATTGCTAGCCGATACTCTCGGCACGCCATACGTTATACAGCCCAGCGCTCGTTATAAATATATTGTGGCTGCTGCTACCGACGCGATAAATTCCCACTAAAGCGCAAAAAATCCTCACTGCTCGACGCTTCCTCACTTTTACCTAGGATCTTCAATGGCACTCGGATACTTCTACGAGTCGTCGTTGACATCGATCGTCCATCGGAATCTGAGGATATCGATCGCTTAAGTAAATTACACGTGGGAAATCAAAGTGAACTCAAAGATTTGGACGGGCAAACTAAACAGATGCCTCTCATATGTTTTGCATGAAGAGGCACGCACGTCCGGTGCCTCGACCACGTTTCAGAAGGTAAGCGAAGTTGGTGAAGAAATTGAAGGAACGGAAGGAAGGCCGATTCAAGAAGATTAAGAAAAGGCTTGGCTCGATCTCAGTAAAGACTTGCGTCTAACCTCATTATATACCAAACGATTACATATTATTTTCTCTGCGTGGCCTTCTCTCCTCTCTTCGTCCCACCTCCGTACTCTCTTTCCACCCCCCCACCCCTCTCACTCACTCTCTCGCGTATCAAGAGAGTCCACTCTCACCGCTCGCGTGGCTCTCGAAATCTCACGGAGCTCCTACATGACGTGGGAGTCACGAGCGACGTGTGCCTCCAGAGCCTCGTATGTTTCAAATAGCTCATATGTGTCATATTCACAAGATTCTCTTAACAATAACAATAATCATTTGAAAATATCGCCAAGAATCTGTGCTACCTCCTACTCGATAACCGTGAAAATGACGATACTATGTGATTCACGAGTCACTCGTCTGACGATAGGAGAGAGTGAAATATCGTGAGAAAATTGAGCAAGCAAGTGATTCGGCGTCGGGTATGAGATATTTGAAAGATATATCGTTGGTGGTGTACGTGAGAGCAAGTTGACCACCTACAGGGAGATACGCACTCGCAGTAACACGTAAGGCGTGTGTCACGGGTCCAGGTAACTCGGCATCCAGCATCAATACGTAGATATTGCGTAGAGTGGAAGCACGTATATATATATGAGTGGATGGATGCTTAAGTCAAGTCAAGCAAAGTCAAGTCGAATCGAATCGAAGATGTTTGCTCATACGCGATATTTTATGTTGCGCCGAGGGTGCCGCGTACGCGTATTGCGCAAGCATGGCGCCAGCCCGTAATGCCCCGGGCCTGAATGACTCACCGTGAGGAACACACCGAGAGTCGGAGACGCAGTCACAGAGAGAGGCTGACCCACCTAACGAGTCCTCGAGAGCGGGTCGGCAGAGCAGGTCGAAAGTTCGACTTGAAAACTGAGCGCGACGAAAATTCAATGATCGAGCAAGGACCACGTCGATAGAATTATAAGATACATTTACGTATCGATGTACGATATATCGTATAGAGTTCGATCGATAGTTATAGATCCGGTATATCGATCGATAAATGTCAGCGACGTAATCGGAGGTCGACTTAAAAAAGATATATATTTAAACCAAGCATGTAAATTACGGTATCTCAAAATTGCAAAGCGGCACAGAAGCCGTGAAAAGGCTAAGGGCTTTATAGCGTCGGCAGGATATAAAACTCTGGAGCTCCGGCACTCGGGCGAAAAACGCCCCGAGCGACGCCGACGCCGACGCCGACGGTTCGCGTTCCCTTGCTTGACCCACATGCTCGGTCCTCTCCCTCTCCTCTCGGCGCTCTATCTTTTGCGATTTTACTTCTCGCTCCTCTTGGCGCTCTTACATCCTGATACGCGAAGAGAACCGAAGGCTCGGTAGCCTTGACTAACCTTGACTAATTCTCAAGGAACTCGTTTGGAAATTCTTGCGAATAAGGTTAGAATCGATGAGTTAGAAAACGACGTCTCGGGCACCTATGGAGGACGCCTCGTTCATCATACGCGTGTCTACGGTGGCCCCGGGCGAACTTGTGTAGCCCCGGTAGTGGTGGCATTAATCACTATGCATCTTCTTCAAGGTAGAGTTTAAAAAATAAAAGAAAAAATGAAAATCAAAGAGTGCGGGGGAGAATGAAGCCCGAAGCTCGTGAGATTATTAGTGTAGGGAGAGGTAATATTCAAGTTGAGGAAGACGAAGACGTACGCTCACCAGGAGTCTGTACTCGAGGAACCAAGCATCTCCTCCAGTCTCATGCGCTATCAATCATTCTCAGATTCTCAGCACGAACCGAGATCGTCTCCTATCCGAGTGTGACTAACTCATCCTGGTCCAAGTACTCCGCCAGTGGCAATTAGACGTCTCCGGGAGCTTCCCCGTAAAAGTCCATCGGGAGATTCAGGTAGATGAATATACATATAGCAACCACCTTTAGGGAGTATACACTTAAGATGTATGAATTTTCAAGATTTGGATGCTGCGCTGTAACCATATGACTTTCTGGACGGTGATATCCTTCAGTCTTGAAAAATCCTCGGGTTCTTCCGGGCTGGATGGAAAAGTCTCGTAGGAAAGTACGTGACGACCACGGCGGAGCTTGAGGTCACGGATAATGGCGGAGAGGGACTCTGTATATCGTGATGTCTCGAAAGGAGAGAATGAAAAAGAAAGAAAGAATAAAAGAGTGGAATAGACAGAGGATAAGGCTTACCGATGACAGGAAACCGGCACTCGCCGGTGCTTTATGGTCGCGCAACAACAGCTGGAATTACTCGATACGGCGTAGCACTGCGCTACAGCAATGCGCAGCAATGCGCGGTCGCGCAAGAAGCGTCCCCTTTAATTAGCGTATAATACTCGAGTGGCTCGTCGTGACCGGCCAAGAATTCCTAATGAATAGTCAAAGGTCCCTGAGCACGTAGAGTGATACAATATTTTGGAATACAAGAGGATCTGCGATCCACGATATAAGTGAATGAAAAAAAGGACAACCGTAATACCTAAGAAGATCGGTCAACGGATAGTCCTGATCGACTGATCCGAATATACGTTCGTGCGCTATGTAACTGATGTCTTCGACATAGGTACGAGAGGAGATAAAAGACCCGATGAAGATTATGCGAAAGCCCGGTAGAAGGAAGACTGCCCGACGACGATGCTATATCAAAAGGCTAAGGTAGCGTTACCGAAAGGCAGTAAAGCATCCTGAACAAAGTACAATGTCGCGACGTATGCCGAGCGGCCAACCGTAGGCAGCATAACGAACGTCAGATAAAACATGAGGACTCGCCTGAAACACGATAGCACGGAGTATGAGGCACGTGTGCAGAGGACAAACATGAGGCTCGCGATAGCATATAGAAACGTGGACTTTTTCGCTCTCTCCTTTGATTCTGCCTTTACGGTATAGCTATCCTTGTCTATCTTTCACCAGAAGTCGACAACAGGGTGGACGAAGGTGGACGAAGGTTGAGAAGGTTGAGAAGGTGGATCGCGAAGGTTCTGGAGTTTAGGAATCGATTTGCAAGTGAAACTCGATAGAACGTAGACCCAGCCCAGGGATCTTCGTCGTTATAGCAGATAAAAAGGCGCCCCCGTTGAATTTACGATCCTCTGGACAGCTCGGATCGACGGGCAATACACGTCGATCCGATCTACCGGGTGGTCAGGAACTCCAGGAGTAGCTAGATACCGTATACACCGAGTAACACGTAATGCTCTCACGGAGTGAATCTATAGACTGGGGATAAGATACCGTGAACAACTATCGAAGGGTTACTCGAGAACATTATATAGGGTGACGTAAATGAACAAAGAAAGAAAAAAAAATGTAAAAATCATAGGCCTTTACGCGAAACCAGGAGAGACACCAAGAGACCAAGGTGTGCATTGGGTTCAAGGTTGGAGAATCTGGTTCCTTGGTAGCACGAGGAACAGGCCACTCCCCGTCACGCCCTGTCCTTATATCTCTCGTGTCCTGTCAGCCTCCCAGGACCTGTCTTATTATTCATTTATCGGTTCCACAGTTCTTCTCGCTATCGCTATCTTCCCGCGAAAGAAAAGAAGCCAGAGCCAAGAGAAAGAGATATTTATTCCGCAGCTTAATGGAGACGGAGAATACTAGTTCTTCTGTAAGGTAGTGGTCGCTGCTTTTGAGTTACGTAAGGGTGGCTTTTAAAGAGAGACACAGCGAGAGTTCAAGATACCGAAGACAGCAAAGAGAAGGTAGTAAAGATAGAAGGGACGATCGATCCTACCGTGGTAAAGAGGCCGGCGGCCATCGGGAACATGTCAAAACTAACGACATTGGCTTCTCAGGAGGAAGGTATGGGGGGGAAGGTACGAGGGAAGACAAGGGAGGCTGAGAAACTACAAAGAGTCAAGAGAATCAAGAGGATCAAGAGAGTCAGAGGGTTACCGAGTATCGATACGAGGACGGGACGAGTCATCGAGGTAGTCCGGTCGATTCCTGGTAGCCGTTCACGACGTGCCTCGAGAGACAACTAACTTCAGTGCTATGCAGTCTGGACCAGCTCTGGGAGATCACTCTGGATCCTTGTACCTCATTCCTCCAATCGTCTCTTTCTCTTTTCTTTCAATCCACGGCTCGGTTCTTGCACTCTTTCCTTCCTTCCTTCCTTATAACATTTCTCGCCATTCTTGCTCCCTCCCTCCCTCTCTCTCTCTCACTCTTTATAACAAATTGGAATCCCGTGTTGAAGATGGTATCTCTGATGATCATCCGGAAAATCATTGTATGTGCATAACTTTTTTTTTGTTCGATTGCATAAAAATAGTATACAACCTAACGCGTTCGCTATGGAGGTCAAATCAAATCACTCGGGCACACGTATCGATTGTGTTCTTCGACGCTGGTTATACCGAATCGTTTGAATCATTTAATTCGTGAGAGAGCAAGAATCGTTATCGAGAGGAAGAGGCAGGTCGAATGATGGAGCACCTGTAGACTCGCTACGCTTTAGCACAATTATCATCCATTTACCGGCCCCATCAAGCAGTTAGCACAATTACAGCTATCATAGTTATCCTGGTGGTATATATAAGGGAGCGTGCGTAAACGCATCTCTCCCCGGGAGCAGCCGTGCTGCGTTGGTCGATGTGAGAAACCGTGGAAGAACGGAGGTGGGAAGGGAGCATAAGAAAAGGATGAGACAGCGATGAAGATGGTAGAGATAGAAAGAGAAGAAGATGAATAAAAAGAAAAAGTAAATCGCAGCTCGAAAGTGCGCCGCACCCTGTCGATTAGCAAACAGAAGGACACTTCTAATACGTCACATCCGTTACTGATATCTACAAGCGCCCACGCGTATACCGGCATCCCAGTTTCGACAAGGTGCGTCCCAAAGGCCCCAGGAATCAAGAGGGCCGAAGCGCGACGGCACTCGATGATAATATTTACTGCGTCGTGGCCGATCTGTCAGCTGATTGTGCCGGCGTATTTTTAACTGGCAAGAAGCCGACGAAGGCAAGGACCATGTCGTCGCGTGTGCGTGAGAGCACTGCGTCCTCGTCCTTATCCTCGTTCCCTTCAGGATCTCCGGGATCTTGAAGGAGGGAACCCGCCTCCAGGTTTTCTCCTTTATCCCCACCGGCCCTTTCTTCTTCTCTTTCTTTTCCCCCTGTGTCTCTTTGTCTCTCTTGTTCCGCCTAGACTCTCTTTTCTCCTCTCTCTCTCCATCCCTCGCGACCAACGAATGCCGATCCGCTGATGCGTCGGCTGGTTTGACGAGGCCTGATGGATGCTCCTGGAATCCCCGGACCGCCAGCTTCGATCCGACGGCTCAACGAGCAAAATCACGGTTTAAGTCGGTCGATATTCCCTGGTGATTCTCATCTCGGTCCTTCGGGTATCCTGGACGAGTCTCTATGCCAGCGACTCTTTGGTACTATGAGAAAAGTTTATACTGTTATTGAGATTGTACGCTGGGGTCAATAAAGCGCTCGATTAACTTGCGGTATACTTTGCGTGCGGTCGGGACAGAGATAGGCAAGTAAACTCGAGGACGGGCGCTTCTTCTATTTTCGCGTACGACGGTAACGGGGCCAATTAAGCCTCGTGTCATTAGCAACGGCACTGACTTGACAAAGTCCCACGTTCTCCGGAGTAAATCAGCCGCGACTCCTGCGGCGCTGCAGCCTCGCCGCTTGGCACTGGCTATTTGCCGCCCAAACACAGATATCTGTTCTAACCTTGTTTTTCCTTAAGACCCTCTCGTCCTCCGTCTCTTTCATCTCTACAGCTTCCAGCTTTCTCCACCCTCTCGAAAATACACTGCGGGCACTAATCGAAGTAGATCCCAGTGGCCACGCCTAGCGTACCCTCCTCGCCCATTAGAAGCAGCAAGCAAATAAAAGACACGAGTCCCTAGACGCCTTTCTAAATTAAGGACTTGTCCAAATTAATAACTACTTTTAGCTCTTGATGACTCTCGGGGACCTACCAGTAATTAAAATCTCCGTGAACCGAGAAACGAAGACGTAATAAAGTGGACGGAGGCTAAAGTGGAAATAACCCAAGGACCGCGCTTGCTTTACAGGAACTGGACGGATCATGAATAAGGAGTATAAGAGAGAACTTGGTGAAGGTGGCAAAGGGCTCGCGTTCTGGGAAAGCAAATGGAATCGAAAGGGGATGGCGGCTCAGGGCTTGATGCAGCGTCGCTTCTAAGCGTCCCGACGTGGTAGCACAACAACGCCAAGGGGCGATCTTCCACGTTTCCGTCGCGTTATTATCGCTGATCACGTAGCTACTTAGAAGCCGCTTCGCGGGCCTTTTATACAGGTATCTCCGGTTACCTTGCCGTGGTCGCGAAGGAACGCGCGCGCCGGGCCCGGTTTTACTCCTTCTCATCCTCCTTATCCTCCTTATCCTCCTCTTCGATATACCCGCGCCTCCCTCATTCTCCTCCTCGTCTTCTTCTACCGTATCGCCCTTTTCTTCCTCTCCTTCTCGACTCGCCGGTTGGCTTTCTCAACACACTCATCCTCCTGGTGCTCGTGGTGCTCGACATCGTCTTCGTCGTCGTCCTCTTCCTTCGCCAGTATTTGCGCTACCCGACTCGCCGGAAACAGACAGGTCGGGATCGGCCAGACAGCGCTGCGCCTTCCACGGCTTCCAAGAATCCAAGAGCGCACCGCGACCCTCTTTTCCTTCCCTCCTGCCCGTGCGCACCTCCTGCTCCGCCGTGAACCACCTCCACGAGCGAACGCTCCCCACCGTCCCCGGGGGTGGCTAGACGGTGAGAACCGTCCTCTGACGTGTTTTGACGCCGGTGCATCGACCTCAAAGGTCGTCGAGCCTTCTCCGGGAAAACCTGACTCGACGGCAGACACCTTCCCTGGAAGCAAGTCGACCCGAGACCACCGGGGCACACTCCGCAGTCCTCTCGACACTCCACGCGACTACTGCTACCGACCACTCGCGCCTACTTACGCCTATTTCGGACCACTGGGTTCTTCCTCTTTACGCCCGCTTCTTACGTACCCCTCGAAGTCCGGGTGAGTAGTAGGTATAGGTAGGTGCAAGTGTCTACGAGTGCTAGGTGGGATTTCGCGAATAACAAAGAAAGAGAGAAGAGATAACAGAGAGACGGGGTCACGTGAGAAAGGGAATACGAGCAAAGCTTAAGCCATGTTTACACGCCGCTTAGGCCATGGGCAGTCGCAATTATTTAGCGGGTCCAGTGAGCACATGACTTCTAGCGGACCACCGTCCTGACTAGCTACGATCCTTCTGTACTTTCGCTCCTCTGGCACAGGGGAGAAAAGGAGACTAGGACAATAACTATCAGAGGCCAGGTATTGTCCTTCCTTCAGGCAACCGGGCAGGGCCGTAGGCCCCATTGTTGAAGACGTACAGCTCAGAGGGTGTGTGTAGACCTGGCAAGATCTATCGTCGGAATTTGCGTATGTAGATTAACTGGGGCCCTGGCCCCAGCATCGGCTCTATTGTTCCCGAGGTAGCGGCCGGATACCAAGGAGCCATAGTCCATCGAGTAGTCACATCGGCTACCTAACCATTCCCAACTATTCACTACAGCCACAGGGGTTATGTCGCCAGGACCCAACGGGGGCCTCAGGATCCTCGCTAATTCCTCGATAGAACGCGACTGGCGTTTCCCGTTTGTAAACAAGCCCATCGCCGAGGCTCTCAGGGAGCAGCGGAGACTTTACAAAAGCGTCGTTGCAAAAAATCGGCAAGGATTCCCCAAGAGAGAAAAATCCAAGGAGAAACGCCGGGGGCACGCACAATGTCACGCGACTGTCCTGGCTCTTGCGATAAAAAATTGGCGACATCGCCTCTGCGGCCGGCGACACGACGGTTCGCTGCCGACCAATAGCTATTGATCAGCCGCGATCGCCGATCGCCGATCGCCAATCCAATGCCTTCCAGACGCGACACGATGGAAAGTCTTTTGCGGTCTTGCAACATTCTTTTACCTCCTACATAGGTACAAATAACACATAAACCCTTTTCCCTCACTTATTCCCTCAACGTTCTTCTGGATCCTCCTATCGTACCGTGATCTATGCTAATTAATCAACTAGCTAATCAACTGCCGGCAGGTGTCCCGGTTCATTATACTCTGAATCGCGTGATATACTGGTAGAGGAAGGAGTCCTCCGGGAGCAAACGGGAAACGGTAAACGGTAAAAGGCACATGGTGTGTGGCAAAGAGAAAAGTGTAGCTCAGACACAAACCAAGAGATCAGCGAATGAGACAGAGTGAAACCGAAAGAAATGGGCAGAGTGGAAAAGGAAAGAGAGAAAAATAGTGGCGATCTCGTGCGCCCATACGAAAGACAGAGAGAGATGAGTGAGTATGTGAGGTGCGTAGTGGTCGGAAAGAAGCCGTGCAAAAAGTCGTGCGCGCATCACCCGTGTGCGTAGGTATGCGTGGGAACGCGTTTCCATTAAATCACCTGATTTCTTGTGGCTTTCGACGAACTCGCCGCCCATAAAGCACCGCCACCAACTCCAAACGGAATCTCTCGGTCACGATCTCTGCCACTTTCGAGTCTACAAATATATACGATACGTCTGAACCCCCTGTACCCCCTGCGCTTACGATCCACCGAGATCCTCCTGGGGATCAGATCAATTTTTACAGATACAGTATACACGTGTATACCTCGTTCGAACGTAGTCTGGCAGGAGACAACAAATAAAATAAATAGATAAAGCATATATAAAACACTGTCAAATATTCGCGCACTGTGTACAGGATTAAGGAGCGTGTAAGGGGGTATCCACGATATCAGGATATAAATCGAATGCTGTTCAATACAGGTGTAAATAAGAGTCTCCAGGAGGACTCGGCAAGTGGGCGACGTATTCCGGAACCGCTCGGCAAATAAATATTCACCACGAATCCCACGCTGGAGAACTAAATTTCGCGCAGCATCCAAGGTCCATGCCACGATATACCGTTTGGACTGGGTAATACAAGAGAATGCGTTCTCTCGTTACCGATCAAGAAGTACCCTACCGGCATACAGAGCAATATATGGTATACAGATGTGAATTTGAAAATGTAAGTAGGAAAAGAAAGAGAGAAAAAAAAGAAAGAAATTGGGACCGAGGAAGAAAGAATGAAATTTCGAATGCGTAACGCGATCGGTGAGCTCGCGGATGGCTAATCTGTACAGGTTGATCTAGCGTGCGTCCGAGCGTTTCATAATAAATAAACGGAGCGGTGTACTTCACGGCAATTTCGCATAAATAGAGAAACTTCTTGGAGTCGGAGATGCCGGGAATGGGAGCGCGATCTTCCCACGCGGCCAGATGTGTCCCTGTGTACCTCACCTTCCAGCTCCACCATAGTCCACCTCGCTCCTCATCGCGCCTCATCCTTGCTCGGCTACCACTCATCTATACTATCCTCCGTTCGTCTACTGGCTGACAGAACGCAGTCGGTCTCTCTTATAGTCATCCTTTGCACATCCAGCATTCAGTAGGATTCAGCTAGGCCACGCACGTGCACCTGCACTTCCAACGTATATGCTCAGGATGCAGTCTGTATGCAGTC
Source organism: Cephus cinctus (assembly GCF_000341935.2). NCBI lineage: Eukaryota > Metazoa > Arthropoda > Insecta > Hymenoptera > Cephidae > Cephus > Cephus cinctus. The sequence continues at coordinate 955,337 of NW_014332923.1, read as the reverse complement.
TGTATACAGACTGCGCATCTAGTACGGAATAGATCGAACGAGTCAAGAAGATATGTCCCTGACTGTTAAAACCTGACCTTTCTACTATATACACAACTAGTGCACCTGTTACTTGGTATAAATACCGTCGCGTCCTCTTATACACGGTGTATCGAATAATAATGGATTGATAAAAGTGCACGTACTATAGCTTAATAAAGTTTCAATCATAAATGAGGATTATTATGAGCGGAGGAAGACCAGTGTTTTTTTCTCTTCCGCAACTACAGCACGTGCATCCTACGGCGCGTAGGGGACTTTATATTTATTCTCAATACAATTTGTCGCGGCGACTTGATTTATCGAAGACTTCCTCGTAACTCGTTCGATAAGTCACTCGTTTAAGCCACTTTAATTTACAGGGTGCTTCCTTCTGCTTTCCCACTCCCATTCGCGATGATTTACCGTCGGCAGAGGACGCACTCTTTATTTTTCTCGTTCTCTATCACTTTTCTTCTACCTCCTTCTTTCTCTTCTTCTTCGCCCTCTTAAATTCCCTTTGCACTACTTTCTTCTTTTGCCCAGGCTGATTAACTACCGAAAAAAAAGGATTGTGAATGAATTGGAAAAGTTTTGTAACTCTGTGGGCCGGCGCTGAACCAATGTGAAGTTTGGGCCCTTGAACGGGGGTCTTTTTAAGTCCCAGTCGTATCGCGCGTGGCAGGATCGCAAACGGCGACAGCGATTGACTTTATCTGTGATCCGGGTGAGGTTTCGTGCGACGGGACTAATCGCTTAGTATCGAGATAGCCCTCAAGTCCCGCGAGGTGCTCCGAGTCCCCTTTTTTTGCAAGGCCCACAATGCTACGTCGGGCCCACAATGTCGATGTCCGTTAAATTTCGGACGCCTCCATTACCGTGCCGGTGCAAATTAAACTTTCGATACGGCGCCCCATACCGCTATGATGGTACGGGATATACGTACGGAACTACTGGCCCCAGGGGCCTTGAGCCCGAGTCTTCGTTCTGCCCAAAGGGCCTCGCTCATTCTCAGGGTTGTACAAAATGCACATTCTTCGATTGTTAGCCAATCTTTGACGGTACCCTCTATTGCTGCTGATGCATTAAGAATGCACTCGAGATACGTGTGCAATTTTTCGCATGAGGATCAAGAACAAGATTAAAAAAAGTGAGAGAAAAAAAGATAAATATATCTCGTACCTATCTATAAATGCGCACGGTGCTCTTTAACTCTCAAAGAATAATACGCACGAGCGACTCGCGAGAATTCTCTGTGTTCCGCTTGGGGCCCGAATTCAATTGAGCCAGCGATATACCGATAGCCTCGACGACTGGGCCCAGGGAGAAAAGCGGACCCGGCCGAAGAAGCGGAGGAGGATCCTGTGGATATTTGCGGAGTCACGGGTCGTGGCGCGTTGCAAAATATTTGCAATGTCGCGAATAACAAAAGGGTCGCGAGTCCCGTGAAGTCACGCTTGTCCAGCTTAAATGCCGGTTAAGTAACGCCGATCCTGAAAAAGACGAGAAGGAAAAAGAGATAAACAATAGTAATAAACTGAATAAGAGTATTTCCATTGTTCATCCCCCCCCCCCTCCTTTCCGAGGATAAGAAAAAATGTCTGACGTGAACCTATCAAACTCAATTATATATCAATTTAATTTTATTGATTTGGAAATTATTTTTTATACCAAATTGTGATGTCTACGTCATCATTACTTTGGTACACTGATTTAACTATGAATACAAGTTTATACTAAACGGAGTTATCACGTGGTGAATAATTCGTTCTACAAGGGTTCCAGAGAGGCTAAAACAATTTCATAATGAACGTTAACAAATCTAATGACCATCTCTCACGCAATGGGCGTTCTTCCGTTTCCGGAGAGCCCTCGAGAATTAAGAGGTACAGACCCAAATTACCTGCCACTGTCCACAAGAAAAATTAATCTCAGAGTACAAGACAAGCTAAAATAAGCCGAAATAAGCCAAAAAAAGATTCCGCCAAAAGTAACTAGCTTAACCAGGGCAGCCAAGTGTTAAATATCATATAAGAAAACAAACAGGATACACACAAGATAATAAGCTATCCCGATAAAAAGAAACGTAAACTTGATGATAACCAGATAGTAAAAAAAATTGGAAAAAAAAAATACTAATAAATCCACCAGTATAAATAAATATTTGAAACCAAAAAAAAATGTCAAAGGAAAAAAATTTTTCGCAAAAATGACAAACAAAAAATTGCTAATGAACGTCAAATGAGAATATTGTATGTCAAAAAATATAAAATACTAATCTATCCAATATACAAAAGGCCGTACCGACGTAAATGTCTGAAAGCATCTTAGTGGCCCGTACCTTATCAACAGGTGATATATCCCCACCAGCGTAACATGCGTGGCAATCCGATTGGTCGTCACGACGCAATGCCGTTGCATCGAGGTTTCCCCTGAGCGATTGCGTTTGCGTCTACGTAGAGGTTCGGCGGTCCCGTGTCCGAGGTGAAAAAAATGAATGGCGGTGGTCGCGACTGGTGGCGGTAGAATCTCACGGCGACATATCAGTCAGTCCCACTCACCCAAGACAGCGGACTCCTCACAAACGGGAACGATATTAAACACTGATCAGCACGGATCGCAACAGACCCCGCGATCCCTCCACGAGCTACGACAAGGCCCAAGGTGGCCCAAGGGGCCCGCTTCACGATCATCGCCAGTTGGGAAGGGCAACTGCCCACGCCGCGCGCCACAGCCACCACGAGAGGAGACCACGACGTCAGCGACGTCCACGACGACGAGTTCTGCCTCCGCACCTAAACTGCTGCCGGTTCACTCGCTCTGACTTTCCTTGCTCCTTGCTCGCTTGGTTCTTTGCCTACTTCGCTGACTGTGCAGCCTCCGCAAATTATCTAGCGGGTGTCTACCTGGTCCGTGGCTACTCTGACAAATAGATAGATCCGAAAACGAGTGTTGATCGTGATCAGATTGGTTAGCATATTTTTGGGTAATCGTAGATCACGCGTGAGATATAATTAATTAATAATACTTTCCACCGAAACGAAAGTGACTACAGTACCAAAAAATTGTCTCGGGACACCCTGTATATTGTTATTTTCTTAGTGGCAAGGATACCTGCTTACTCGTAACACAGCAAACCGCGGTTAAGCTGTCGACTAAGATACGCCGACGCATTCACCTGTATGACGTAGTCGACCGGATCGGCGACGTATCGCAACGTCGATTCCCCGTCTCGCGACTAACGCGCGAATTAGATTCGAGATCGTAGGCGTCGCGATGCTGTTTTATGAGAAAAAAAGGACCTAGGGAGTCGTGGTGGGGTGTACCGGATTACTAGTCATCTCTAAGCAGTAGTGAATGATATCGTGGAAATCAATGGTAATAGGTTATTGTATTAGGCCTATTCAATCTGATAGGAAAACAACAACGTCACAGCCACTCGTTTCTATTTAGCTTCTATTTGGTTATGTGGTTATTTGGCTATTTGATTATTTGCTATGGTGTAAGCGATGGTAATGCCAATCTTCATGCTGGAGTCATTAATGGCCTGTGGCGTCGTTCAGCACGCGCCTCCACACTGGTAAGCTGCCAGGATAATACTCGACTAATTACCGATTTTCTCCCGACTATTACGCCCGGTTGCAAAATTACACGAGATAGACATGGGTAGACCGAACGAAGGAAAGAGGGAAAGAGAGAAAGAGAGAGAGAGAGAGAGTAGACCCGCTCCTGAGAACAAGAACGTATGTGAACGTAAGAAGGAAAGAGAGTCGTTAATTAAACACGGCAATACGCAATTCGCAAAAGCAAACGGACCTCTTTTCCATACCTCGAAATCAACCTATCGTTTGTAATACGTTTATCTCTCTCACTCTCTTATTCACAATTAGAATGATTAGATACAAATACTGACGTCAGCGACGACCCGTCAAAAAATAGGACTTGGTCCATCCATCTTATAAGTTCGCTATACGAGTCCGCGGACGTCTTTTTTTGATTATGTATAATTTTCAAAAATTAATTTTTTCAAAAATATTTTTCCTTCACGGTTATTCCTTCTCTTTCGGGAGTCGGACACGCATGCGCAAATCCAAGCGTGTAAAAATCGTAAGCGTAATTTCTCCACTATACAAGTGTTCGTTTGCTCGAGGCCCATTAACTGGAGCACTTGATTTTACTGCCGGTATTCGGCCTCTCCAATAAATACTTTGCAGCGAGCAGCACTTGCCCCGTACGCGCCTGTATCTACCTTATGTATACATATCGACTGTCCACGTATACGCAGCCGTTCCAGCACCGTTTTTTATTATCGAAACGATACGCGATAGAGGCGAGGAGAATATCGGCCTCTTTCGAGATTTTATGAGCCACGCTCGATATATCCTATACCGATCCCTTACGATCCCGTACGATATCCTATATCATATGATCTCCTGGCACCTCATCCCTCCCACACTATACCGGTCCAATTGGTACGTAATGAAGAGATAAAAAAATTCATGGAAATCCAACGGGAAATAACGTTGGCATTCTTGAGAAAACTGACAAAGGCTAAAAAGGGATACTATACTCTTTTACACAAAATTCTTTATGGCGTATATAGCCTAATGATATATAACATTTTTCCACGTAAACACGTACGCAGCTACAGCTGCATCGGAGATCGCCTTGAGAGAGTGCCACTTTCATCCGACTCGTAATCCCTCTCGTGCTCATTAAGGAAAGCAAGGTTAATGAGGACGTACGTTGCTTAGATCAGCTGTGACTCTTTCCTATAGTCTGTGCCGTATAAGACGAGAGTGAGTTTGGGATGCTGGTTGGGTTTCGAGGGAGATGAACACTATAGGAAGATGAAGGGGAAGAGGGGGGGGGATGACGTTAACGAAGGAGAAGATGGAGAAGGTGGCCGAGGGAACTCTCTACGGTAATAAAGGGAATGGACCAATAAAACGTGGCTGGACCGAGGTGTCCATTCGAATGTCCATCGCTGTTGCTGATCTCTAATAAAAGCCGCCATCTTTTTCCTCCCTTCGTCTTCATACTGATTCATGATATATACGGTCTGAATACCGCGGTATCGGGTTCCATTTGAATATTAGATCACTCGGGATTTTACTGTACATCCAGCATCCGTTTAAGATGACGACTGTAAAAATCACTGAAAAGTAAACGCGAACCCGTTGACGACGAGAGAAGATTTTCTTAACGCGACAAGACGACACTGTACCCAGGGAGTTTGGCAGGAGTTAAGTGTCAGGAGTGTCCCGAGGCCTGGTTCTCGTTCTGGTTCTCCTCGGGTCCAGATTAAAATGGAAACAAATGAACTGCGACGTAATGAGGTCCTGCGGTGAGAGAGAACCCGTTCCTTAATTTATTCCCCTTCTTTCTGTTGGTAGCATCAGCCATCGCGAGATCCGCCCAGCACCCTTTTATTACGCTAACAGCATCCCAGTGGGTCCAGATTTATTCCGGTGAAACGGTTTGGCCTCACAGCTCCTTTCTCGATATCCATCATCACCCCCCCCCCC
>NW_014332923.1:933874-949715 GCF_000341935.2 Cephus cinctus | reverse complement strand
CCCCCCCCCCCCCTACTTTCGCTTCCGGTACCGCGTGACTTATGCCTGCTCCTCATCGCAATTCCGCGAATTACAAAATTCGATAAAATAATCCCAGATCATCCCTATTCATCTCAAGAGCAATTTTCCTCTATCGTAAATTAAAAAGATCATACTCCTTGTACCATGAAGTCTTCGGGTCCACCACCAAGTGACGAATCCTCGAGGATTCTCAAGAGTGGAGGTAGATCAGTACGGAAAGCGTCAAGGAACGTGCGGAATCCGCGTACGTGATCCCACAGCTACATCCCGACCAGTAGATTCGGCACGGACGTAATAAAGAGATGCTTACCTGAAACAAAGAAAAGACATTTGTTCTTAGGAAACATTGACCACGCGAGATAACCCCCCTCTCCCCCCCCACCTGGTCATTAACAATTTATCATTGCCAATTATCACCATACGTCATTACGTCACTCGGCCGGAGTCTCTAGTTTCTTTAACAGGACAGATAACGGAACTCATACGTATGACAGTGAATTCAGAATAACTACCAGAGCGAAGAAGAGTTTAGGGAATGTCAACGAGATAAACAAGACACGATAAGAATCACACGTCATTCATGGCTACGTATGCACACACGAGCCACTTGAATTCTAAAGAAACAACCACTCGGTATCTAGATACACAGATATACTCGAGATACGGTCGAGATAAGTAAATATATATCTCCGCAGGTAGTATACCTAGTTATACGTAATCATAAATGGACCCAAGAACCAAGTGCATACGAAGACGCGATCCAATGGGATCCATCGATCCATCCTAGTACCTTTTGGGCGGCCGACCCCTTTCTCGATCGGTGATTGGAATTCCATCGTACAATTTATGCATAGCAATCACCATCCTCTGAAAAGATGTGCATCATATATACATATATACACGTATATACAATATAGTACATGCAGCCAAAGAACAACGAGATGAACCAAAGAAGAGAGCATACACGCAGCGTGAGGCGCGTGCGTGCCAGGGACGCGTGTGCGTAAGACACGCATCACTCGCTCCTCTCCGGCACCTACTTAGCCGCATTTTCTGCCTACAAACAATCATCGTTCACAAGCCTGAGAAATCATGCGTGAGCGGCGTCTACCTGCGTGCCGCAGTACGTATGCGTCCACGTAACTATCTAGCCAACCAGATTACAGGCTTCCGATGCCGACGGTATAACCGGAGTGCCAATGAAAAGGGAGTAAAAGAATAAAATCGAGACGGACGGTCCTGAGTTGTATACCTATATGTATTATCAATTCTCATTCCCTTCGGATCCACAGTGTTTATACCTATGAACTATGTATAACCGATATTTACTAACTTGGCCAAAAAAAGAGTTTAGGGCATAAGGCGAAAGAATACAATTGAAATGGAAGTGTAGGAGTTTGTCGGAACTGGGTTCAATGCGGAATGAGTATGTGATAAGAGGAGGTTACGTACAGGGTTGGTATGTAAGATACCAGGAGGCACAGGGATCAAGCCGAGGAGCGTCAATTACGAGGAACTAGTGGCCGTAAGGCGAAATTCAATTACGATAGAAAAACAGGCCGATCTGCCCGTTACGAATGAAATGGCTGTCTACGGTAGCCGCCTTGTTCCTATACCTGCTCAGCTTCTATTTGCTCCTTACTAAAGTTACGTTACAGCCACTATGCTCTACTGTATAACACCTACTGCCGCGAATCACTGTACCTAACGTCTAGTAATACGTATACACTTGATAGTGTATAAGTATACGGTGTTGTTACACTATGGTAGCTGCCAGAACAGCCAGAGAGATCATTAAGGTGCGCTTATTTCTTTGTTCGTTCTTCCTTTCTTGCATACAGTCTTCATTTACTGCAGCTTCGCTCCGTTCCTACCGTTTACACCTCCGTTCCCTTTGTGCTGGTGAAATATCTACGGCCGACCGAGAAAACTACCTAGGAAACTCTCGATTTACGTAAATCAATACGTTCCGCTGGTATATCGCGCGTTTCCAAAATGCGATATACATGTATACGGGTCTTAATTACGGGCAATTAAGATAGCGATCGCGAAGAACGATTCTTACGAATAGATGTAATATTGAATGCAGTTAAAAAAAAAAATTCAACGAAAATTTATAGAAACGTGTAAACACGAGATTGAGAAGAAGATAAAGAGATCCGAGGATAAAAGTCACAACCGCTCTTTTATAACCACACGATTCGTCCAAGCGGGAAATAGGTGTAAGATATGTGGTGATGTGGTCTTACGTAAGCGGAGTAATTATATTTATTAGCCGGTGTATGGGCGTCCGAGAAATCAAAAGCCGGCCGCCTAAATAGTGCCAGGGGCCCGAGATCAGGGACCCTACATTGCCAACTAGCCCGACCACCAGGTTAAACAGAGTATCGGAGGCCCGTGTATTTCGTTTCGTTTCATTATACGTTATACTTCTAGTCCATACTGTACTCTACTCCGCTTACTTCGATCCATGTGTATGCATACGTCACACGTGTATATGTCAAAGAGATCCGCAAGATGGGAGAAAGGAAAAGGGTAGTGCCTCATAGATATACGCGTATGTATACATATATATAACGAATGTATACATATTCAATATAATAGGTGGTAGAGTGTTTCTCGAACTTTTACATGCATATATATAAGTCCAGTGGGTAGTTTTATCACACGGGCGTGGATGCTGTGGTCCAGGGAAATGGGCATTTAAACTCTCACAGGAAAAACCGACTCGTACCGATATAAGACGCACGTGAGTAGATGTTCGCGACGTTAAACACATAATAGAATGATCTATATGCTACATAGGAGAAGCACATAAGTGCCAGGCAAAACGATGCAAGGTATCATTAATGTATCTGTTACGAGCTATATGTTCGACTTAGCTGTCCTATCTACGCGGCATAAAGCCAGTTGCGCAAGTTTCCAGCGCTACCGGTGTCCCACTGCCGTCTGTCTTTGCGTGGGCCTCTTAAGTCCCTGATTATCCTTAGATAACGGGCAGAAGGTCCCCGGAGCGTTTCGCCACGATTGCCAAATAGATTTTCCCATTTCATTCTAATTCCCCCTTTCTATATTCATCAAGAAGACATCAATGATGAATTCTCTAGTTATCGTAACTTACAGAATGAGTGTCCACGATTTTGTTCGTGATGTTGGTACTTGTGGCGTTGGTCTTACCAACGTTGTCATAGTTACAATTTACCAAAACAGCGATGAACAGTCTTAGGGTAGACCCGACTGGTTCATTGCTTATATTCATTATAAATAATTCACCAGACCAAGACTGCGGTTAACCCGAGAACGGGCGCGTGCGGTGTTCCTGACACCCCAGCGACCGAAAATCGAACCACACTATTACCCGAATACGTGTCAAAGGTTGCGCGTGCTGTGCTTTGGAATTTGCTAGGACGAGGATGTCAAGGTCTGGATAAGCCAAATTTAATTAAGGGATGGAGAGTTTTCATTGGCCTGGACATAGCTCCTGATTTCGGAATGCTCGCTGTGGGTTTGGGGAAGCGTCTTTCACAATTTGGTATGCCATGGCAATATACATACCGTTACTATAGAGATTTGGACCCCGTTGGGACCTACCGTGACTTATCCCATAGAATCCCAATGGTCACTATAATCGACATTGACGGTGTCAACGAGTTGTCAAAAATTATTACCGGCATCTATGGGATGCAAGGAATGGGATAACGAGGGGATAATAAATATACGAATATAAAAGGGGATATTATAAATAAATCAAAGGAAAGTCCCCATTCGCTATCAAGTGCGTTCCTGGTCGGTTGCTACATCTTAATCTCGTTGACGAGAGAGGTCGATAGGTCAACTCCGTGGCCCATTACCGTGATCGACAACGACTAGAGAACACGAGGCATAAAACACGACGAGAGGCCACAGCCCATAAACTACATACTGGAGTCTGTAGCTGGACCAAACGTCTACAGCAGTACTATCGTTTATAGTACCTGATCCGTACCCTGGTATACGGATCGATCCTATGTATCGATGTTTCAGCCGATTGTTTCTCTCGTTAATACCATTAACCTTAATACTATCGACAGCTATTGGTTTCGTACGTTAAAGGGAGAAGGTTGGGACGAATTCAGGATAATCAGGATAATCGAATGAACGGAGACAGGAAGCCCCAAGGCGGATCGCTAAGCGGATGAATAATCGATACTACGATCGGAATTAAATCGACGTGTCCGTGCCGAGTGGAACAAACAGGCCCGATTATGTTGCTCTAATCAATCACGTGTTTGTACCTGGAGGACACGTGGCGCGTCCTGCTCTCGGATGCCGATGTCGTCGTCCCGGTGAAAAATCATTTATTCGATCGGGTCCCGATCGAGCTTCGACGCGACCCGACACACGTGTGTACTTAGTAGCTATACGGTCTAGGAAGTTGCTTTAGAAAAAAATAATATAGAAAAAAAAAGGAATACATGAAATCAAAGGATAATCGGTTGAGCGTCAGGGATCACCAAGCGGATCTTTGTGAGTTTTAATTGAACAGCGACGCGGCTCGAACTGGACGGCGAGACGCGTGCGGAGAAATGAACGTAATGCACGAGAAACCAATGAATAAGGTCGAGGAGCTTCGGCAGGAAATGAAGTAAGAAGAAAAGAAAAGATAAGAGGCAAAGAAATGAAAGAATCCGTTAAGGACACTGCTGCGTGCGAGAGAGCGATAGAAAAAGAACAGAGAGAGAGAGAGAGAGAGAGAGAAGCCAAATAATTTGACTCGCGAGTCGCGATAAAAGTTCTTTCGAGTGTCGAAAGGCCGACGTGTGATTCGAATGTCGATTCCACTGGACTCGTATCGATCGGTACGATCGGTTCGGAGCAATTAAAAAAATACAGACGAACGACTCTTGACACTCGGAGCCGATTTCACGAGGCAGAGATAGAAGAGGAAGTGGATGGGCAGAGGGGGGGGGGCACGGGGAGGGGAGAGGACGGAGAGTGAGATAAAATAAAGAGGATTAAAGAATCAATTGTTAAGTTCTCCTTCTGGCTTCGTCCTGGCGATGTCCGCAGTAGGACGTTCCCTGGACGAAGAATACGATACGTGATTCCCCGACGATAAGGGTCCAGCGAAATGAATAAGGCGCGCATCATTGGGAACGGTAAACGGCGAGATGCATCTCGCTAATTAATCCCAGGCTGATTGAGTCGATTAATGAATTGAAAAAAAAGGGGAAAAAAGGGGGGAAAAAAGGAAAGCGATCGATCGCAAAGGAGGATGAAGAGGAGCCGATCGGCATATATGTATATATATAGATAGAAAGTGGTCATTCAATTATACCGACGATAAATAATGGATAAGCCAGTGAAAAGGGAACGATAATTTGTCAGGTGATGTAAGGCGACGCGGGGAAGGCGGGGAGGGTGGAGACGGGATGGAGAGGGAGGGAGATCAATCTATGATCGTAAATTCCCTTATCGGTAATCAGATATATAATTACACGACGATTTAATTCTCTCCAGGGAGTATCTCGTGAGACGACAGGATCCGAAGGTGTCGCTGAAACGTCTTTGAGCGTATATACAGGTATACACGTGCGCGTACATAAAGTTAAGAGATAGTAGAGCAGATCACGCAATCCCTGCTTTTCCCGGTCATTCATTCATGAACGGAGTGAAGTAAGGAGCGGAGGAGTGGCGGAGACCGGAGGAGTTACGACGAGGTAGATGGAGGCTTGAGTACACATAGATGGCATGCGCGTGAAATACTAAAGTGAAGGTAGAAAGGATAAGAATCGTAAGGAGCAAAAGAGTGGAGCCGTTAAAGTCGTAAAGCAGCAAAGCCGTAAAGCCGCGTGTCAAACCAGACGGCCATGTGCCGCATGTGCACAGAACAAGCAAAATCGAATTCTCATTGCACGCGAACGAGCGACGCCTTTGCGCAATTTCACTTTGAAACCCGCCTTCGGCTTTGAGTTCGGCATCGGCTTTGGCATCGACTTTGCGTACGATTACGTCTTCCTCTTCTTCCACGAGTTCGCTTGGACTTTTTCTTTTTTCTCTCTTTTTTTTTTTCTTTTACTTTTTTCTCTCATGCCTCACTCTCCTCTTATTTTCTTCGCTTTGTTCAGCTTGCTTTTGCTTTTTCTTTTCAACGGCGTGAAAAGAGACCCCCGTCGTATGCACGCGAGATCGGCTCAATGAATACCCCGGGGACCGGAGGCCCTCTTCTTCTTATCGGTACGATCTATCGATCGGAGATCGAATCTCGAATCGAATCGATCTCGAAGGATGTTTACCGAGGCGAGGAGCCGATTTGACCGATTGGGCAATTTACACGGGGCAATTAGAACGCGTAATGGAAGATTCGAAGCGATTGGGTAACGCGCGCGCTTACCGCTCGAATATGTGGTGACTATAGTTATATATATATATTACTAACATGCGACTTACACGTGTATCTTGGCTTCTGGTACGTATTGCGAAAAAATCGATCGCCACACGTGACAAGTCGGTGAAAGAAATTTGGGCGAGGTTTTTTTTTATACGCAGAGCAAGATCATCATAAACATCATCCAGGATGCTGGGTGTACCGGTACGTCGAAAGAAACTGTAAGAGGATCTTCTCCCTGTCTACGGTCCATCAAAGAGAGAGAGACGGACAAGGCGGAAGAGGCTGAAAACGACGTGGGGTGAACTCGAGAATTTGCGAGTAAAAGAAAATAAAAGAAAGGCAAAGCGAACGAGAGGAGAGAAGATGGAAAGAAGCCGAGGACAGGTGGTTTGCATACGCGTGCTCACGCACTGGCACGCACGACGCGTTCTGAATTTTAATTTTCACTCAACTCGCTCCTGACTTCCTCGGATGGTATGGGGCCCCAGAAAAGAGGGGTGCCGACGGGCCCTGCTTTTTCAGTCAATCGCACGAGTATACGTACATGGGCGAAGATGTGCGAACCAGAGAGCAAAAGTGTGAGGGAACGGATAAGCTGGCAGCAGCGTAAGAAAATGCAGACAAGATTTATGGGAAAGACGTATAGCACGTTCAATATCTATACGTACATATATCTAACGCCAGTGCGTAACGCACGTCGCGTCACACGTGTCACGTTTAGTCACGCATCGATGATCCGCTCGTTCGACTATCAATGAAATCGCCCACGCGCTCGTGAGATCAATCGCTCCCACTTCGTTATCTCTTCCCTCTCCTTCTCTCTCATGCACGTGTCCTATACGCATCTCATTCATCCTCCCGGCCGCGTAGACAGGTATAGGAGACACCCACGAACCCAGAATCGCGCACGCTCACCAAGCTCATTTACAAAGTCGTTTTCGCACGACGCAACAGCCAGCCAATCAGAGCCCGAGGCCCACGGAGGTAATTGCTTATGAATTGCATATAAGCGCCGGCTCGTAAAAGCTACCGTAAAAACGTCGCCACGACTCGACTTTCCCAAGCGCCGAAAGACACCGAGAAACGCGAGCCAGAGGCCCGATTTTCACGTGTTCGAATCGTTCCGCAGCCCTTAGCCAAATTTCCAAAGACGCCTATCCGGATCGTGAAGAGATAGAGAGCGAAGGTAATAAAGGTACTGTGAAGTATAGAAAAGGAAAAAAAAAAAAAGAAAAAAAAAAAGATCGGTCCGTGACCCGGTTTCTCAATTTCTCAGTCTCAGTTGCCTCTTATTCGTTATGCATCGAACAGCCTGCACCAACCGAATTATCCTCGTCACGGTATGCAGATGAGTGGCCAGCGATATCGCTTGTACAGTGCTTGTTCTCATTGTCAGATAGGATCGCGCGGCTTGCGACTGCTATACCCATATCTAAAGGCGTGCGCGAGCACGCAATGCACGACAACGACGACGACATACAGAGACACGTCCCTACAGTGTCCAGCTGAGCTTTTATTGTGAGGAGAAACTTCTTCGTGCGATACGCAGTAGCTTCGGACTTGCCGTTGCCGTTTTCTTACTACTGTTGTAGCCGCCGGTACCTCGATGCTGCATAAAGCACACTGCAGCTGATCCCAGACTCTGCTACCAGAAGGGAAGCTCGTGCCACTCCCACGCACTGAACTCTAACTTTTTTTCTTTCTCTTACCTGCTCTCGCCATAGTGCCTCGCTCCAGGAACATCCTGACACACAATGCTACCAACGGCAGGATTGATAGTATGAAACTGGTACGTAAAAGTAGATCTTGCATCTCAAGCACTGGGGTATATATATATATATGTATATATATGTATATATACGTGTATATATATATGTATATATATACTGCAGCTTCCAGCTGGAATTCATCTTATCTATCTGTGCCACGAATCGCTGGACTCGAGTGTAGCAAAGGTTTAAGGTGCCACTCGAATGAGATGACACACGACACACGACACTGGAGTCATTATGAGATATACAAGATGCCGCCGTGTTCCTGACTACCGTTGACCTTTATCGGTTTACGACCTGACTTCAGCCCGACGCCAGTAGCTTTTACCGTGGTATATTCTTTATGGGGAAAACGACCAATGCGGATAATGTATATCCGTCTGGATTATATGTATGTCTTATTTTATCTTTCATAGGGATATAACGGATTGATTGGTAATTGCACGGAGGAATTAAGGAGAGCGTATGTGTATATATGTATATGCGGTCACGTGGCTCAGCGAAGAGCCAATGAGAATCGCGGATAGAGGAAGAAACGAAGATGAAAGAGAAGTCGTGAGGTGAATCAGCGTGGTGCGCGAGTTACGTAATCGGTTAAAGGGAGGACGAGGACCAAGACGAGGCTGAGGATCGGGAGGCGCAATCTACCTCGGATATCACTTTGTAGTCCGGCCGCAGCGAGGTCTTCCCCTATCTGATCTTTCTCCGATCCTCCTTTGTGAAGAAGCGCGAACCAAGGATAGCCCAACTCCTCCCTCTCCTCCTACGATCCTTAATCTTCACGAACCTCAATTCACCTCCGTATCCTTATCTGAGAGTGGTCACCTGAAATTCTTGATCTGATAAATAATCATATTAAATCTCTGCAAACTAATTCGAGCATCTGACTTTGTGCCTGTTGTTCATCAGCGCCACTTTCCATTTGGCGCAAAGAAAATCCTTATGGGTTTTACGTCGCCGCTTATGGTGCTGATGTGGCTGGTTATGCTGGTTACGATGGTTGGGATGATGGTTGGCGGTTATAATGGCCAAGGAGGAGAAACTCGACGGGGCGTGTCGCGGGAATCGATTATGATCTCAGATGATGATCCGAGATCATTCGGGGTGATCTCAGGTGAGATCGGTGCGTAACACGGAGTCATCTCGATTCACTCGTAAATCAAAGCGCTCAGATTTTCAGAGTTAAGAAAATTTATTACTTGGATTAACGGAAGTCTATCCGAACCTATCTTAGATTTGTCCAAGAGTCGAGATCAACGATAGAAACTGAAATGATAATAAAGGAGGCAGGAATTTCAAAGAATAATATGGCTTTATATACCGTACGAAGCTGATACTAGGAAGCAGGCTCTATATAGGTGTATACCCAAGTCCATAAGCGTCGTATAAATTATTCCTCGGGGATAATAGTTATCGGCGTCTGTACGAATAATGTGCCGTCCCTTTATCTCAGGCTAATAGCGTCTCGAATCGCAAGACAGCGATATCCCATGTAATGCTGGCATTACTCGGCACGAGGCGGATTATTAAATAGAAGAAAGCATTACCATTTTACGATCGTCATTTGCATAGTAAACGAGTGCGACTCGATGCCAGGCGTCTAGGCGCTTCACGCGTCCTATTTCGTTACGAACGCTTACGAAAAAGCCACCCCGGCGCATTGAAGGGACCTTGAAGAAAATCAGGGAGGTAGACATCAGGTGGATCAAGTGGATCAAGTGGATCGAGTGGATCAAATGGATCAAATGGATGAAGATGGAGAACGAGGTGTCTCTGGGTCAGTGGCCATCTCAAAGTTACGTCAGTCCATTCGATATGGTAATACTGCATTCCAGATCCCAGCACCTTTGCCCGTAGCCAGCCTTACAACGTAAAGGGCCCCAATGGACCATTCTCCGAACGTCAAAGCGGACCGTCATATACCGTAAGAACCTCTTTACTCTTCACGTTTTGGATCATCCAAATCAGGAAAGGAATTGAAAAATTTGCAAAACCCAAAAATACAAAAATAATTTATATTTTTGAAAAAAAAAATCTCTAGAATGAGAAAGCACGCTCAAAAAATTACTGCTGCATATACTTCGAGAAAAATGAGGAGAGAAAATTGAAGAAGCAATTGGGACTCACAATCGGCCACGTGTCTCTACAGTGGCTTTGGCGTCGCGAGGCGTCGCGCTTGCTGTCCCAACAAGATATCAACGAGGATCCAAACCCGAGTGGCTCGCGCTCTTAGATCCCAATCTTTATAGCATTATTTCACACGTGCTGCCTCCTGCGCTCCTCGCGTTATGCAATGGCCCGTATAACTCGTATAACCATGTACACATACAATCCCATATATCCCTACGTCCCTATAGGTCCCATAACCGCTATCGTCGTTCCATAGCTCAACAGTCCCATAGTCCTACGGACCCCTCGTAGCGATACGAAATTGGAAGTCACACTCCTACGAATCGAACCAAACGGAACCCTACACGGATAAGCATCTAGGAAACGTTCATTGTATCACCTTCAATTTATTATTCCACATCGAGTATATAATAAGACACATTCGATGCATAGAATTCCGTATCTCCAATGGCGAAGGGAAGATCGCGATAATCGAGTTTCCCGATTGGCTCCCCGACACGACGGCCCCGTCGCGCGACGGAACGAATTGACAAATTTTCACGGCAAAGCGCGACAACACCTGTAGCTAATTACGTAATTGCGCAACGGATTGGCATGTGAGACTGTCGTAGGCGCGCCGTTAGCATGTATCTCAGCGGCAAGTACGTAGCGCCGTGATATATCTCGAATTAAACTAATAACCAGCGAAAGTGGCCGCCCGCCAAAAATGGCTTGAAAATAAAAAGTCGATCTCTGAGCTACGCTGCATTCTCTGTGGAGCAGACCCGAACACGAGAGAGAGAGAGAGAGAGAGAGAGAGAGAGAGAGAGAGAGAGAGAGAGAGAGAGAGAGAAACAGAGAAGGAGACAGGCATAGACGAAGAAAACAAGAGAAACGTGACTGAGGTGTTGTGAAAAAATAATTCATATATCCGAAAAAAAAAAAAAAATAGAACACAGAATAGCAATAACAATATCAATACCAGCTACATTATTAAAGGGTTACCTTTAGGCGTCCCCGTGAATAAGGAACAACAAAGACGTAATAGGAATAACCCAGTTTCGGCATGCTGACCTCGCTCCTTAAGAAGAAGGAATGCGGGCCATCGATTATATACAGTGAGTAATCACACCGAATTCCCTGATAATCGATTCGCGCGTAATTTCTCATGAAATTATCAATCTCCCATACTGGGAGAATTGATATCAGAAACGATCGACTGTACGAGATATTACTTGTAACGTACTATATCGTACTACGGCTACCTGTTAGAAGCACCGTACAGTGCAGGTACGGTTGTAGAGCTATGGAAGCTTCTTTCTTTTATTTGTGTGTTACGTTGCACCGACTATATGCTACACGATACATATATACCTACGTTTCATTGTCAAGTTATGATTTACGGCTCGGTCAGGATTTATCCCGAGGGGATCCTTGTAATTCAGGACGAAACGAATGCACCGCTTACGTCTCCGGCCAATCTAGATCCTTGCATAAGAACGAATTCTATCTCATCGTCAGAGTCGTTGCGCAAACGAGGTCAATCGGCAATCATTCGGTCACGATCGTCATACTACAAAGAGAACTTTATATGCATACTCAGATTCGTACAATGCATCTGTATAAGAGGCTGTCTATAGGCGGCATCAAAATGGCACCACGTAGCTTGTTCAACGGGAAGCTGCAGGTACACGTGTACGTGGGAGATAAGAGGAATAGGTAATATAGGAGAAGCAAGGATAAAAAGCAGCAACAACGTACCGAGCGATGACGGCTGTTAGTCGCAGGCAGCTAAGGGAGGAACAAAGATGGAGGACGAAGGAGAGAAGAGGAGAAGAAGAGAATCGGACAGAGAGAAAAAGACTAGGAATAATTGAGTCACGGCGTAATGGCGTTTACAAGTGTAAGGAGCGTTGTTTAGTGTCGCGCGTACGCATCCTCAGGATCGCGAAGATCGCTGAGATCGCTGAGATCGCTGGGCGATAAAAGACACAGGGTTAAATAATGTAATGGTCTCGGTGGACAAGCGGGAAGAATAGCACGGCTGGATCGCGCCGATCTACCGAAGGATCCAACGTGTGTACGTTGCATGCACCTAGCAGTGCGAAAGAGGAAAAAAGAGAGCCGCTGCGTTTGCACCTGGTGAATAAATGTAGCGAGCGGCGCCTGGTCCAGGAAGTATTCACAGCATCTCCGTAAATCTTGTTTCACGAGCTTATTATTATATATAATATATGTATACACCCACTGGCAGCGTTTCTTATTACTTTCGTTTCTTAATCGTGCAGTCTCTCGTTGTTTGTCAAAGAAATGGCAGCCGCGTATCGAGTGACCGGGTCGTCTATCAAAAATCCCTTGGGACGTTGTTAAACGGGCTTCCCGAGGATCCTGGTGCGGTTGGAGGGGCAAATAGTCCAACCACGAGGTACGCTAGTCGACGTGACGATTAATAAGGGGCGCGATCGAGACAAATGTCGTCGTTAGCTTTGGCCACGGGTCCCGTTTGTCTTGGCATTATTTTCACCGTGACCCTGTCGAAAAATCGGCCACAACTGCCGAGAGAAACGTGCGACTCAAGGAGATACAGGTATAGTATGTATATACGCGTGTAGAGTGTACATGGCGGGCAACTTTTGTCGTACGTCGAGTGCACGGAGGACGAAGTGCATTAAGATGATGAACTAGAGGAGTGAATAGTGAAGGGTGTGTGAGAGAGAGAGAGAGAGAGAGAGAGAGAGAGAGAGGGAGAGAGAGAGAGGGAGAGAAGACGAGTATACGGATAGGGAATGACTTTAAGGGGAGGCCACACGTGCGAAACGTCCACAGCCCGACATAATTAAGAGTAACGAACGTTGTCGAGCTCGCCAATGTAATCGAGTTTTGATTAATCGATACGCTGCCAGCGGGCTCCGGCGCGATTCCGTTCCAATTTGTCTTCGGCCCACCCTCTCTACTACTGCCTCTCGCACTTTTCGATCCATACTTTTTTCTCTAAACCTCCGATCAGCTGGAGGCGTCGAGACGGCAACCTTTGACTCCACCAATACATCCCATAGACGGATATACATATACATGGTTAGAAAGAACGCGTAGAGAGAGGGGACTTGGATTTCGCGAACTTCCTATACCGTCAATGAGTGCGAGAGAGACGATGCTATGGGGGATTAAGCGCGTAAAAGAGAGAAGGAGATAGGCCGTGGAGATTCTTTCCCTCCTTTTATACTAACCCTCCATCGACTTAGCGCTACCCGAGTGTAGCGACGGTACTGATGACATGACTTTTCCTATTGGGTACCTGTAGAAAAGGTGGTGAGATATTCTAGCAACGGGAACTCCCTCCCCTTGTGTACTAAGTACAGAAGCTCAATGGGTGGAGGACTTCCTGGTCAAGAAGACGAGCTCCAGGAACAAATTGGTCGTTTCGATGAATAATCGGGAGGGTCACTAATTACTGGTAGGCGCTAATTAATTAGTCCGTTACTAAAACCCGGCGCCGGCGAGGATCGACCGCGAGGAATTAGTACAGACGGTCAAGACCGTCCTGGTTGCTTCTTCACTGCCTCCTCCTTCCTTCACCACCTCCATTCTCTCTCTCTCTCTCTCTCTCACACACACACACTCTCTATCTCTCTATCTGTCTGCCCCCAACTGACTACCCCGTAGCGGACTCCGGACGATAATTGTACCGGAGTGCCCTCCTCCTACCCTTGGCAATTACTAATTATTACTAATTAGGCGATTCGTGTCCTCTAAGGTACATACTTAGCCGTGGGCATCTCCCTGTTCCTTCCCACGCTGTGAACGAATGACTTTTTCTATTAACATTTTTTAATTAACAATTAAAACCACCTCCACGAGTTAGTCAATCAGACCTATATTATACACAAGGATAGGACTCCGCATTAAATATCCAGTTTTTGACGATCGTCTTGTGTAACAACCAAACCGGATGTACCTTGAAACTCTTTGACATTCCAATAATTTCGTAATATCCACAGCCGTTCCTCTTTTCCGCCTAACGTTATCGTATAAAGCAAAGCCACGAGGCCGATTCTGCACGGAACTTAAATCTTCGCGGTATCTTTCCCTGCGGTTCTCTCCAAGCCGCGGTAACAAGTTTCAATTCCTACCAATTGCCGGGCTATACATCACTCACGTAGGTACAATGGGCGACTTTGGTCCGAGGGGGCCCACAAGCTCACGTGGGACCACGGGCCCCCCACCCCTCCTTACACTTCACCGGCTTATACCTTCGCGGCCTGGCGACTGCCTACTTTTCTGTCTCTCTGCCTTTTTGCCTGCCCACCACGATAAATATCTCATTGTGAACCGGACAACGGAAGCCATGACGCAAAGTGGAAACACACCCTTGTCCCCTTACCACGTGGAATTTCTATCTAGATTTTTACATTCTATCACCTTGACTCTGTCTCTTTGTAATCGGCACGAATACGTCTTAATTGACTGTCCTTACTTTCGTAATAAAAGAAAATTTGATATTTTAATATTGATCGTCGAGTATAGGTAGGTAACCTATATCTATATATATGGACGTCTTACCGAGTGGTGTAAATATTCAGTGGTGCTTCGGTAGACGTACTGGTGCATTCACACCGAACACGCAACGTACATCGAGAAGTAAAAGGAGGCGGGTAAAAAGTGGTAGAGAAGATACAGCGTGCTAGAGAAAAAAGCATGGTTAACATAACGTAAAGTGCGGGCACTGTGTATGAGAGTGCAAAGAGATAAGAAAAAGAGCATCCAAGAAGGTACAGAGGAGAAAGAGAGAAAGAGAAGGAGACTGTACGATGGCGTACGAGGAGAAGACCAGACGGGGTCCACTCGTTTTTCTCGGGCTGAAGAAAATTAATACTCGTCGGGCAATGAGGCGAGCGCGGCGGCCATGTAAAACGATAATCCTTAACGACTCAATCTCCTTTCTCGTTTCTCGAAACGCTACTCTAGAAGACGCACTATTGCAACAGTCATGTTGGGATCACGCATGCAAATATCTCCATTAACTCAGTCATCACTTTTTATCCTTATTTATAAAGCTTCGTTAACTTCCCTTTTCTTCCATTTACACTTTTCTTCCTCTTCGAGACGCCCAAACGCTCGACGCTTCCGCCGCGTTCCCGTCGCACATTCGAAACACGACCGGTCGGCCGTCTTTGACATATTTTTCAATTCTAATTTCGCCGCACTCGACTTCCAATACAAAACTTGACCAGGGCTGAGCTTTATCGAAAACTAATCATACCGGGTGATCGCGAAGTCTGCTTTCAAGGGTGCCAATGAAATGCGCCACGTGGAATAACGAAAACAATCTTGCGATATAACCAGTCGGGGACTATCCTCGACGAATCGCAAAGTGAGCTTATTAAAATCCAGGAATTCGTATGCGTTAATGGTACACGATGCTGATACATTGCCGGTCCAGTGTATATAGGGTTACGGTGATTTTTGATTTCGCAAAGTCCGCAGCTCAGGAGGATCCTCGGGAATGAATGGTCGAAGAGTGGAGGGGGAGAGTGTGTGTGTGCGCGCGCGTGCGTGAGAGGGGAAGGGG
>NW_014332923.1:930206-932935 GCF_000341935.2 Cephus cinctus | reverse complement strand
AGAGGGAGGGGGGGTAAGAGAACGAAGAATAAAAAAGAAGCTGTGCCCAGTTATCAGTTAATAACGGGTTCGCATCGGCATCTGAATATCCTCCAATCAATTTCGGCAGAAGTGAGCCAACGGGTCTTCGCACTTGCGTGCCTCCAGCATCCGCCGGGAGTAAGGAGCCGGAGTACCATCATCGTCATCACGATGAAAATGAGAAAACAAGGACAGCTAGATGGTGGAGGAAGCGACCTCGTGTAAAAAAATTTTGGGCGACGGGAAAACCACGTGGCATTGCGAATCCTCATTAAAGCTGCACCGTAAATGCGTTTTGCACCCGTTGATCATGGTAGAGCCGGTGCAATTGACTAAGAGGGAATTATTGATCCACGTATCCATAGCCAACTTGACATCCGTCTGTTTCTGATTGTGCATCTGTCATGCGCAGTAAGTCAGCAGAGAATTATAAGAAATCGATATGGAAGAAACTTGGAGAAGCATGTAATAAATAATCGCTAGACTTATCGAAAGCATTACGTGTCGATGTTTATCCCACGGTTAGGCGAGTCTGAATCAGATAGGCGGACCTGGTCTGCCCATACGTGAAATTCTAAAGGTCTCTTCACAAGCTGATGAACAATATCCTCGTACGCGGTACAGGTAACACACCTGACCGGGATACTGTGACCAGTGCATAGGTGATGCACGTGTGAATGCACCTTAAGGCCGTTATCTCGAATCTCTCTCATATGCATATCGGTATGTAATACTCGTGAAGTTCTCTCAAGGTGGGGGACGAGGATCAGAGGGGAGGTAAAGAAGAAGAAAAAGAAGGCAAGCACGTGTACCCGGCAACCGAGCAGTCAAAGGAGATACAAGTAACACCCTACTATACATACAGTCCTGGGCTCCTGTATCCTCGACAAACAGCCGACAAAACTGCGACGAATAGTCGCCCGATTGCCGTAGCTACTTAATCGACGGGGTAGAATGAAAATATCCAAGCCCAGTGGGGTATGAAAGGAGATAGGGAATTAAAAACATATTTATGTATATATATAGACACACGCACATACAGCGTAGTGACTAAGGTTATTTTAACCGGAGACATTTAGCAGGCAGCGCCTTCCTTGTACGTGCGGATCATTTGAAAAAATAATCCCTAAGACGATATCTCCGTGCTAACGCCTGTTTATTTGGAACTGAATTTTTTTTCCAGCCGGCCGCCCATGCGCCTCGGCCCACTTTGCCTTACGAAACCTCTAAATATTATCAGATTCCACGTTTCCACGATTCCGTCATTCACGTCATCCAATAGATATGCCCGCGAAGCTCCCGAAGGGCACAATGCCCGATGGTCGTACCATAATCAAAGCGAGTATAAGGGGGTTTCTGTTGTGAAGCACCGAGATGGAATAAAGCGAGAGAATAATAATAATACGATACAGATAAATAGTCCGAAGAACGAGTAAGACAAGGAAAACAAGAGATGCAGTGTCTCGGCGCAGTAGCTTGCATAACGGCCGCATAACAAACGCATTAACGAGCGTTCGCGCCGGCCGATTTAAAACAATTCCGTACCGAGTGCACTAGACACAAGACGCTCGGTTATTAGCCTGGTATTTTAATGCCACAGTTAATACCTGCCTCTCTCGTCTTAACTACTCTAAATCTTCTCTTCCCTCTTTCCCATTCTCTTTGTATTCTCCATAAGCCTTTACGGACGGCCACGCGCATGCGCACGAGTTACCCAACAATAAGCCCGCGTATATTCGCGACCGCAGCGCCTCTCTCTGCCCGATCTCACAACAACGAAAACTCTTCGTCGCGACATTCTTACGTTCCTATAAATTTTCACGGATCCCTATTTTTTTTTTCATACGAGTCTTTTCTCTTTTTTTTTCTTTCTTTTACAATAACGCTCCTCAATCCCGACACGTAGTAAACGCCGACGCTGTCAACATCGTCACCACCTTATAGTAACTCCGAGCGCGTACGTGCAACCTCAGGCTACACGCAATCCGTGCGAACAGTGGCGAGTACGCATCGCGAGAATCTTGCACCTATTACTTTCCTATTTTATACCCGAGTGCGATTACTTCACTATTTTGTAATGGTTACCTGCGCAAGAAACTTGATTCCATCGTGATTTCACCGGCTTCCATTTATCCTACAAGTATAATAGCGTTTACGTGTATTACTAGCCAAAGACCTGGGTCAGCTTAGCAAAACAATACCTATAACAATGGAATCGCCCTGTGACGTGGCATACGAGATATCATGGGTTTGAATAAAGCGCCGAGAAGGACGAAGAAGAAATGGTCGCGTTACGCAACGGGACGCCACTGAGCGAACGCCCAGGGTAACGTGCGCTCATTCGTGAAGAGGCGCCTTTACGGCTCTCGAGTTTTATTGGTACCGCACCAAATTCATTGTCACGGCTCGTTTCTACAGAATTTCGCGAGGGATTTTCCTGAGCCGACGACATCCCGGCGCCTGATGCTCATGTAACTCGGTAATAAACCGAGTAACATGTGTACGTGAAAAATAAAATTGAATTCAGGATACATCCTCGTTATATTTTCGTAAACTTTTCTGTACGTCTCGGGGCCAATATCGTGGCGAGCTTAGACGACAAAGCACGTGAAATAAATGAGGAGAAAACGACGAGTTTCGTCACTCGTCGACTTGACGCCGTCGAGCTACGACGACTGGGACCGTTTCGTTACAAGGTCATCCCCCCC
>NW_014332923.1:924930-929982 GCF_000341935.2 Cephus cinctus | reverse complement strand
TACTCGATTAACCAAGGTTAGCGGGTTTCCTAGTTTTCTTCGCTTTCTCACGACAAGGAAATGTTTACAGCTCAAGGAAGGCATCAAGAAGAAGACGAAGAAGAGATGGGAATAAGACACGCTACAGAGCCACTAAAAAGTAACAGATAACAAGTGGTTGTTATAAAAGGATTACTAGTAAAAACATTTTATTGGTTCTCTACACAGCTGCCTCTCTCTCTCTCTCTCTCTCTCTCTCTCTCTCTCTCTCTCTCTCACAGACTATCTCTCTTCCCCTTAGGTCCATCTGATACATACCTTGCATAGTCATAGGAATGTCTGTTTTCGAAGCCACGAACAATTTCATTGAAGTCTATACAAATGCCTATTGACCAGTATCTCGATAGACTGAGCAACTGTCCTCGCAGATGCTCCGAATTAAAAAAAAAAGAATTCTCTGAAAGCGAAGAGCGATTCCGGTCATCGGGTATTCGCGCGCTTGTTTATTTCAATAATTCGGCCATTAAATTGCTAATTGTCAAGGCGACACTGACAGCCGGCCGCAAGTTACTCATATAGGTGGTACGAACCCTTTCGCATCTGCCCGTCGATGCATCACAATAAGTCAACAGCACCCGAATGTGCCTGACGCATCATTCAGATACATCAGTGCTGATTAATCGTAAGAGCAAGTCCCGAATGAATATAAATACCTTACGTGGAAATTCGACTAACATTCTCGCATTCTGCCCTGCTATCTATATATCTCTGAATCGCTAAGAGGAATTAACGGTTAATACTGGGTAAGCTGTACAGTATGTATACATATACACTCTGGTAACGTATATATTTGTATACATACACTCAGATGAAGGATGCTGCGCTGACTGCGATGGTTGCATCTCGCAAAGATACAACAATGCACTTAATGAACAACACAGCCCAGGCTTATTACGGGTGTGTAACTCACAAGCAAATACACGCATAGTTTATTGTTCGACAGGCCCCACAGAAAAGGGTCCAGGGCCCCGGGGTCTCTGAGGGCCTCCCAAACTCCGTCGAGCCCTTCTGACTCAGCAGCCTTAATAATAATGGCTAATGAGCGAACCGCGAGAGATTGGCTTCCGCGAAGGCGAAAACATTCGCTGAAAATCTCCCTCTCCTTCCGATCAGAAATCCCCACCGTCTCGCGCCCTTTCGTCCACATCCTCCCAATCCTCGTTGTCCCTCATAGACGAATCTCACGACCAGATACACATAGACCAACCGTCTATTCCGGACGACCAACCTGAAATTAACGTGCGCCCAACTCTGATTGGTACCAGACCAGAGCGTATAGGAGAGAGAAGGTCGACGTAGTGTTTGGGAGGAGATTGGAGCGTGGATTGAAGCTGTTACAGTGACTGCGATGATTTATACGACGCATTTCACAGGTAGTGTGATTGGACCAGGGCAATTTGCCAATACGCTTTAATAATTATGTCAATCGCGACGGGGGCAGAATGCCCGATAAGGCGCGGCTAATTAATATCAGACGTCGGGATGGTCAACGTGTGTATACGCAGCCGCGTCGTCGACGTCGCCGCGTCGCGTATACATTGTGGACCTAGAGAAGTCGCTGCCGTTCGGGTCCAGAGCCTAAAGGAAGGCGACGGGAGTATGAGATGGTGGCCGTGATTGAGTCTTGCAAAATTCGCTGACTCCTCGTCCTGCTCATTATTACGAAGCAGGGCCGAGCTTGTCCGGCCGTCTAGTGTGTAAGAACCAAGTGCGACCTCAAACGTTCCCCTTTCTCTTGATGATTGCGGATTAAACGTCACGCTGGCTGCTGCGACCGGACTCTCTCGCCACACCTGTCCTCACCGACGGACTGCTACGCCGCGACGCTCTTACTGTTCTATTTTTTCTTTTTCTTTTTTTTTTCATTCATCATGCCACGTGGCAAAAAGCTTGATTGTCGTTAAAGGAGCCATCATCGCGCCAATAGGTCTACTTATCGTCCCTCGGTGGAAAGGATCAGGAAGCGGCGCGACCTAGTATAAGACGGGTACGTAATAAGACCAAAGCTTTGAACTTAAAGAGTCCAAAGCCAGAAGCGACGCGAAAGGACGTCTGTTTGGTTGGTTGATTGCCTGCGACCGGCCGGCCGCCATACCGGCTGTCAGGAATGCCCTGGGGACAACGTGCTTCGGATGTTTGGTAGTGCAATCCCCGGTTTGGGATTGGTTGCATAACGGGTAAGGCGACGCGAGGATCGAAGGAACTAGTCTGGCGTTAGTGCCAGCGCTATATGCGGACGACCAAAGGTTCTCATCTTCGTAAAAATTGTATGGGGGGGATGTCACGGGGGGAGGGCAGGGGAGAGCGTGACAACGATTCTTCGCGTATTTACAGAATTTCATGGTTTGGTATGTGTTTTAGGAAATTTTGAAAAATAATTGAAATTAATCCCGCACGATTAACACTGACGATAGGACCCCATAAATCTATGATCCTAACGAACGGACACCGCTGTTTCTGCGGAATTACACATTTCGCAATAACGCGAGATAGGGAAAGAAACGAAAATCGGCCGAATCGAAGAATTGAATATAAAATGTGCAAATTTGAGTATAGAAGTAATTGGGATTACAGGAATAGCAAAATTCGCCAGTATTTTTCTCTCCAAATAACGTAAATAAGCGAATACGTTAACGAGTATAGCAGTCAGTTCCGTCGCGACGCCTACGCCGCCACTTTCTAAACGGACAAATACGCTCGACTCGACACTGCAGATTTGCAAAAAAAAAGGCATTCGCGAGTTGTCAACAAAACACCATCTCTTCCACCTTCCCCTCCGCCGTTCGCTTCATCATCATCACCTTCCTACTTCTGCTTCTCCGTATAGCGATCTACACGCTCTCGAATACCTCGAGACTTTAGCTCAAACACCTCCAACACCTCCTTACCAGCCAGGGACGCCTCCGCCACCGTCGCCGATCCACCGAAATAGAAAATGTCACCCAGTTTTAAGAGCGGCACCGCAACGCGACGTTTCGCCGTTTCGTAAGACTTGGAAACAGGCCCCGCTGGAAATCATCGTACGACTCTTTTCGATGGACCTTGCACGTCGCGCATTACCAAACCCAACAACAGCGTCCGATTCATTGATAAAGACTCCGTAAAGCGCAGCTATAGTCGGAGACAAAATTGACGTTGATACCTTAATTACGTTCGCTAGTCTCAAATTAATGACCAATTACTATATTTCTATCCAAAGAATACTACTACCTATCATCCTTGCATTACAAGACAAGTGGGTGATGACTGTTGATCTAAGTCACTCGTTAAATCGTTCCAGTATGTAATTAGTACAGTACGAAAAGAACCGCAAGAATCTGTGCAGAGATCAAACCCGAAGGTCCAGTAGCGAAGGTGAAAGGTAATCGAGATAAAAGATTGAAGAAGCACGAAGAAAATTATAAATGTCTCCGATGCCCTGTCTCCGGTAATTCGCGGTTTTTGTTTATAATCGTGCGCCAAGAAGAGGACAGTATCAAGGATCGGTTCTTCCATCAATTTCACGTGATTCCGGCCTCTGCGGTTTTACCGAAGACTCCAAAGAGAGCCTCGGAGTCAAGTTGGAGAATCTGGAGAACCTAGAGAATCCATAAAGGAACCAAAAGAACCGCGAGAACAACAAGGATTATGATGATGCAGATGATCGTCGTCTTGTCGGTATCTCTCTAACCGCATTCAAGGACTTGCCTTTCTCGCCGTGTTAAACGCCCACACGGTATAACGTATATCTTTCCTAGGTCAATCAGTCTCTCTTTTTAACGCGCGACACGTTCATTTTCAACCCCCCGTAGCAAACGGATGGGCAGTGGTAAATTTGCGATAATATATGTATATAGATATATATATACACGAATAACATATATTGAAATCGCGAAGGACACGCACTTGGGAAATTTTTAAATTCGCGAATAATAATTATTATTAGCGTCTATGATTTCGCGTTACACCTGTTGTCAAAGCGTGTTTTTTTTCTTCATCGTAATACAGTGACGGATATTAAGGAACAGCGACAGCACGATTAATCTTTTCGAAACGGCGACTAATAAAGCTCAAGGCAATACGCAAGCAAGGATGAAGAGGATACGATAAAAAAAGAAAGAAAAAGAAAGAAGAATACAAGATTCGCGACATTCGCGTATCGCGAATCCTGACAAAAATATGTTAGAAGGCGCTTAAGCGCGCTCATAGCGCAGCCAAGTCGCGGGGTGGATGAGTATAACGTGCTGACTAAAGATAACTGGAAGTTCTGAAAATAGAAGAATTTCACAAAAATACAACAAAAAAAAACAAGTCGCGACGGCCAAGAAGAAACTGTGAATACTCGCTGACTATAACACACGCAAAAGCGTCTGAAGGAAAAAAATATTCATTTTAATTACCTGTACCGCGTGTCCTATCGGTACAGCCCACGAAGCGTGATAGGAGACGGACCAAAGAGATCAAACATCAAGAATTAGCGAATGGGCGCTTACCTGTAACAGAGAATAAGAGAAATTTCAAAATTACGTCTAACCACGCTCACAAACAATTAGGCACAATTAAACACAGTGAATAGCGCGGTATGAGCTAAATGGCAGAGATTCCATGTCTAAGTGGTTATCATATAGTAGCGACAGTAGCGCCAGCATCCCATAGCGATGAGATAGCTAAGATCGCTCAACAATCGTAAATCGTGATCTCACGCAATAAAGACATTATTATTACGTTACGGATAAATCCGAGAGCCTGTAATACCCCTGCTAACTATATGTAATTGATACGTCATTTAGCGTGTCCGACATACTAATTATCAGCAATTAAACAAAGATAAAGATAAAAAAGCCGATTAACGAACGATCCAAAGGATCCGAAGGTACGATTAAAGTCCAAGCACCGTTTAAACGTTTGGTTGAAAGGCGAATTTCCATTGCTTAAAAAAGATCAGCATTTTATGAATCTCCTTTCCTATCTCTCTCTCTCTCTCTCTCTCTCTCTCTCTCTCTCTCTCTCTCTCTCTCTCTCCCCCCCCCCCCC
>NW_014332923.1:913667-924801 GCF_000341935.2 Cephus cinctus | reverse complement strand
CCCTCCCCACTATTCTCAACTCAGTCGGCCCCTCTGATTATACTCCTAATTATCTCCCATGTATTTGCCATCGCTAACCAACAGCCAACACTGTCATTATCGTCATTAAGGGTCTAGAAGATCACGGCAGGCGCGCATGCGCAGCACGGTACCCCGACGTGTACGAAAGTATAAATCTCGAGTCTCGTGGACGCTGTGCAAGTAACGCATTAGGCGTTCAGGTTACATAACCATTGTTATTTGTCTCGAGGAGGAGGATAGCCAGAACATTCATGTTAAAATAATAACGGAAAGGTTGCCAATGTCCCAGACGCAAGTCCATCGACAAGGGCCGACGGCAGCCAATAGACATAAATATGAGTATCTAGAGATGCGAAAATGCAAAAAAAAAAAGTCAGTCCAGTAAGAATTACGGCGTCGGAGCCGACGCACTTACTCGATTTCGCGGAAACGCAGCGAAATCGGAGCGAATAAGAGAACGAGGGGGACCGAGGAGGAGAAATAGGAGGTGATTTGCGAGCGGGCGTCGCCTTAGTGAATTTACCGTCGCTCCACATTTTATACCACCGGCGTCACGACGCTTGCAACGCATGCCAGCCACTCACCACGAATTTCAATGTAAGTTGACGAATCGCTCCTTTACTTTTTTCTAGAGAGATAGATTTGCGATATTTTGTGTTTCGACTATGTACCTCTCTGTCTCCCTCTCTCTCTCTCTCTCTCTCTCGCTCCCACTCATGGTCGACATAGGAAGTTCACTAAATCTATACCTTCCTTCCCGATCCGTTTGATCTTATATCTGTAATATCATATGGACGATCGCTATGCACTCGTGGTCACGTTTCAGTGCATGATATGAAAGTTAGTGACAGCAATATTGTTGTTCCAGAGTCCAGCTGTAAATAAAACGCGATACACGTGTCTATCGCGGCGACTCGATATTATTCTTTGAAATGACAGTGGAGTATCTGGCGTGCAATCAGGGCTGCCTCGCTAATCCGACGTGAGCTGAGTTGTAGGCAAATATTTCACGGCGCTACATATTATTCTCGGGAATGCTACTTGGCATGTGTAACCGGCCTAAGCTACTAGGCACAAACGCTAGTAGCATTAAGCATCGCCATTACTATAGTGGATGTCCAAGAGCTCTGCCCTCCTGCCATGGCCTGCCTCGCCCTGCCCGGTGGTCAAGAGAACGCGAGAGAGCATTCCTTTAACGTGAGGAAGCTTTTGGCAAAAAGGCTTCTCTCTCCCTCTCTCTCTCTCTCTCTCTCTCGCTCTCTCTCTCTCTCTATCGTCTCCGTAGCACTGAGACGAGACAAGCCCACCAGAGGCAGTAATTCGGTCTGACCGCGTTGCTGACCGACCGCTGCGAGAACGACCAAGACGAAGAGAAGCAGCATGAAGACGACGAAGACGACGGTAGCGGCGGCGGCGGCGGCGACGACGACGACGTCGACGTCGCAAGCTATCGCTGGGAGATGCAAGACGTAAGAAGTCAAGACGCAAATAGCGCTCCCAAGTTAGCCTAACGTGGCTGCCAGGCAGCTAGCAGCCTCCCAAAGGAAGTCCAAGCAGGCACATGCTTACAAATCGACCTCTCGCTCTCTCCCATTCCTTCTTTCGCTTCCACTCTCCTCTCTCTCTCTCTCTTGCTTGGCTCTCGCTTGACTCAGTCAAATTTCCCTTATGCAGGACACACAGGGAGAGGTTGGGGAAAAGGTCTGAGATCCATATGGATATGTGGAAGAGTTCATTAATATTGCATCCTAACTCACTCTAGCTCCTCCCTCCTGAGCTTCCTTACTTCAATATTTACTTGGCATAGGCAGGACCGAGCAGGACCCTTTCTGTTCGTAGTCAAACGAGACCCGACGACAGTTTTATGAAACGAACACAAACAGCACAAGAACTTTTCGTATTTCGGAGCTTACGTGACTTTCGACGAGTTTTCGAATGTCCGACTGCGCATATCGGCTGCTGAATCGACCGAAGCACAGCCGAGGCTCCAGGGTGCCTCAAGCTATGGAAAGCTCAGAAAATCGTGAGTAATCTGATGTTAGTGGTAGAGAAGGGAGACTAAAGGGGGTATAGGAGGTGCTACCAGATAGCGACAGCTGCGAATTCAGAGGTTCCTCGGGAAAAATTCATAAATATTCCATGCGAGGAGAGAGAGGGGTGAGAGGGAGGGAGAGAGAGAGAGGAGCACCGAGTTATTTCCGAATATTAACGTAACTAGCAGTACGGTTGGCTGAGATGATCTTAATAAACAAAATAAAATAGCCGAGGAGACTGAGATATCATCCCCGAGCCCCAATCCCTCATTCTGCCTAGTCCGTTACACTAGAGACAGACTTTGGGTGTCTCGTGCAAAATCATTGGAGCACAGAGGGACGTGGAGATGCGAGGAGGTGAGAAGATGTGGGCTCGCCTCGTTCTGAGTCACTCGGAACTACGTCGACGTGGTGGTCGCGTCTTCGTCAGGGTGGGACCGATGCCAGACAGCCAAAAGCCAGGACGTAGACTTTGCACCATATGTAAAATCCTAGAGGGCACCCACCTAGCGATATGACAAAGCCCAATATTTCAGGTTAAGCCACCCCAAGGAGAACTACGATAAACAAGAGTACAATCAGTCATAAAGGACGACAGGAGTGACAATGACAGAAGGTCCAACAAGTCCCAGAGATAGCGATCCAGCGTCCCAGCGCTAAGTTCACGCTTGTAAATAGAATAACAAAAACCGTGGCTTCGCGTTGCATAGCTGACGTCTGGCCATGTGGGGAATGGCGAAGGGGCGCGTACGTCTTCTGCAAGCTTAAAACCCAGGACGGAAATATCCGCGGATGTGCATGGCGAAGAGCTCCAGAGCCTGCAGATAGGATCGACAACCGCCACCAGATAGGAGACGCTTCCGAGCTAACCTAAAAGGGTCCGAAAAGACGAGTTCACGATGGCACTATTTACAAGGGGAGTCCGAACGAAGCCGAAGTACATTTCCAAAGTCGAGAGCTTTTTGGCAAGATCAATCCGACGAATCAGCAAGCGGCGCCCGGCGCACGTTTACGCGTACCCAAGCGAGCGCAACAGGCAACCCGGGTTAATTTCGTCCTCCCCTGCGGTTAACATTGGCATTGGGGCGTTCCAAGTCAACGGATGCGAGTCGCTTCGATCGCTAGACAGAAATAAATTCGGTGGAGGTGGGCTTCGGACGCCGATGAGGATGCCACTTCCTAGACAGGGGATGGCCCCTAGGAGGGAGGAAGAGATGGCGGGTAGAGAAAGTGAAAGGTGAAAGAACGAAGTTCTAGGCATGGAAAGAGGAACGAGAGTTAAATGGGCTAGACTGGCTCATTAAGGACAACAGCGGCAACGAGGCCGCTTCCTAGAGCGCAAGCCAAGACGGAATCGGTCCTAGAACTAAATTCGCGATTCCACTGGACCGCGTGTCTCGCGCCTACCAATTTCCGGTACCAAGGAGAAAATCTCTGAGCAAGGTACGGAATACGCAACGTAGCTATAAAACGAGGATGAAGTACGTGTGGGCAGTATGATATAAGTCTGGCACGCAGGAAGGAAGAAAAGCCTTGGCATTTGTGGAGCCAACCTAAATTTAAATTAACGTCCGCGAGAAGCGAATCGCTCTAGATTCCATTGTTAAGATAATACACAGGAGGACTGGGCGGAGGCTCAGGGAACATTTACTCCGACGCTCCTCGACGCGCCCCGACCTCCCCTGGCTGAGCTTCGTCTCTTTCTCGTCTCGTCTCATCTGATCTCCTCGGCCCTCCTCGGCCCTCCTCTGCGCCTCGGCCCATTATACTGTACTAGCTAAACTACTAATCTTAGAACGAGTCTTATTGTGAGACGTTTGCAAGCTTTCTTACGGAGATCTAAGAAACAGCGAATTTTCACAGAAGCGTGTCTTTCAGGCTGACACCTTAAACGTTCTTGTGCTTGTCTCCCGTTGATGCATTTCAGAGCTTCGCTCGACCATGAAAAACAACCGGAAATGCTTTACAAAATTTATATTATGTTACAGTCCAACTTCCGTTTCGCATGTTTAGCCAATACGATACCGTCAATGATCCATGGGAGTCTGTTTGTTTGTACAGCAATACCAGAGTTGAACGTACTGGGGGCCGCAAACGGATGAAATTATACCAATCGCGTTAACGAGGGCCGAATAAATCATTGAATCTTTTCCTCGATCCGAATTTCTTATGACCATCTTGCAAATGGTATCCCAAGCATATGCAAACATTGATAGGAAAAAAAGGAGGCATATATATGTATACATTATACAAAAATATTTACAACCGTGGAACATGAGGGGGAGGGGGGGAGGAGGAATGACGCGGCTTCCGTCCATGCTGGGGCCACTTCCTCCATTAGCCGTATTTCTCTGGGTGCAAAGTGGCCCCAGCTGTTCCGACGCACCGTACGTAAACCTCGTGAAAACGTGAGTCTTGCCAAGACGTGCATTGCCACCGAGTTCGTCCTCGTTCGCCTCGTCCGATTCCGGAACCGGAAATCTAACTCACGATTATTGCCCCGAAATTCACCTAGAGGCTTTTCATAGATCGATCATCGTAAATAAAATCGCGCGTCGATCATTATTTTTTATCTCATTAACAGACTGACCAGTTGCAAGACCAGCAGCGTGCAGATCCACACGTAGTCACACGACAGTGACCGACCGGGGTGGGATCGATGTTGTGGCTCGGAGCGAGAGGGAAAAAGAAACAGTAAGGATATAAGACAGAAGTGAGAAATATGTGAAGAGAAAAAGGAGAAAAAGAAAGCGAAAGAGTGGAAAAGTGTTCGGAGGCCGTAACAAGGCGCATACGTAACGCATACGAGTAAGAATGGCGGATGTACTGGGAGACGAGTAACCGAGGAAAATGCATATAGCTATGGAAGAAAACAGCATAATACCAACTGCTTGAGAACGTACGTTGGACGAGGGGCATAAGGGGGGAACGTGGAATCTCGTAGGTGTGAGATATCGTTTGGAAATGGGCCAGAGTTTTCTCGGGATCTCGTACGATCAGAGTCTCGCGTAGAGCGAGTATCGGCTGAGAAATAGAGAAAGAAGGTAAAAGAGGTAAAAAGAGAGAAAGAAACGCACCCACGCACGGCGCATACCATTCCGATAAATAATCCAAATGAGAAGGTCCCAAGAAAGCAAAGAGACCGTCAATCGCCTCGTGACGTCACGAGACGGTCTCGGAAAGATTATGTACGAAGTTGAGACCCGTTCGGGTGAAAATGGCAAAATTACCTAAAAAGTAAAAAAAAAAAAAGGAAATCATTTTCAAATATTCTCAAACAATTGTTCCAACCAATCCCTGATGTAGACGAGCCCTCGCGTTAACGCAAGCAAGCCTGATCTTTAAATATAGAATTGAGTTTCCATCGACAGCTGCTCGGCTTTGTGTTTACGAGTCGTGCGGGTCCAGGGAGGCTGGCTTTCCTTGGAAATCAATTTTATAAAGCCCACTCGCCTACCATTTCGCTATAAGTACCCTGAATCACAATTACTTCCTTCATTCAAGCCTACATAAAATTCCTCCGTACACCTATCATTAAACGGATTAAAGGAATAGAGACGTATACACCATCAGTCTCCCCGTGTAACTAGATGACGTGGGATTAATGTATTACAGGGTATAAACATTTTTGCCATCGGTTGACCGGCGTCTCTAATTGTCAGCGCCCACGCGAGAATTTATGTTTTGACCGCGGCCTTCGGGAGCATTAAAAAATAGAAAGCCACCAAGAAAAATATCTTGCGTAACAGCGAGAGAGAGGGGGGGGGAATACCAACGACAGTCTTTGACGCTTAAACGAAACGCAAGGGTAGCGCGTAATCCCGCCTTAACGATATACACGATTGTCCAACAGGCTTTCTGTCCGATACACGTGAGCAGCCGAATGTCTCGTTAATAACGGTTAGACGTCGCTCACAGGATCGAAAGGTTGAGGTAAAACGCTATGAGATTCCTCGTAATCGTTCGCTGACGCGAGATCATACATCAGCGTCGAGAGGAACCAGGGTGCATCCATCCTCCTCAGAATGAGGAAGGAATGAGACTGGAAACGGTTGCTGCTCCTGATCGAGATGAGACGTAGCTCGGATGTTTCACGGATCTACGCACCATATGTCCGACGCTACTTGAGCAATTCTCGGCCGATTGCGGCGAGCTTAAGATGGAAGTAAAAAATTTCTCCTACGGATGAAAGAGATTCGCTCCCTCCGAGTGCTTCGCTGTTATTTTGCTCCTCTGCTTCTCTCTCTCTCTCTCTCTCTCTCTCTCTCTCTCTCTCTCTCCCTCTCTCTCTCCCCCCCCCCCCTCTCTCTCTCTCTTTTACGCGTATGCATATACGCATCATATCCTCGCAGCATCCCATACCCACCGACCTCTCGCCGCAGCAGGACGTAATTAGTGAGGCCGCGAGCACCGAAATAATACCGACGACTTCATCCGTCATCTGCGAACACCGAGCCCTACTTCCTAGGCTTATACTCTTCGGTGCGATAGGCACAGCCGACGACACAACGGAGTAGAATGCGATACGTCGGAGGAGGGCTAGAGAAATATAAAGGAATAGAACGAGACAGAGTGTCAAGACAGGGCGAGACGTCGACATGAGCTAAGAGAACGTAAATGGTTTCGTTGGCCTTAATGAATTTTTACTGATGATCTTTTCTCTCTATGTATACCTTGCCAAGCTTAGCTTTGACTGAGACCAATTTTTTTAAAATTCAGAGAGAACGAGAGGAAGAGACGTAACGGCGAGTGTTTGTGATGATATGTGTCAACAAAAAAATAATACCGATATCGTTAATTATTGATGATCGGAGTTTATCTTGTATTCGTGTAATCGGTATACGTGATTGCTAGATTGTTGACTCTTTCTATCAGTATCTCTCGCTATTTGCCAGAGGGAACGGAGGACTCTCGGGGAGGGAGTGAATAACCCGAGATAAAAATACAACCCGGTGCAGCAGAGGTTGCAGTGCCGGTGCAACTCGATTGGAATGCAACGTGCACTCCACCCGGGCTCAAACATCCGAATCCTTCTACCTACTACTTAACACGTTACCCTATTACGCGTGCAGTAGGTTGAGAAGAGTCAGACGCACTTTACGTTGTATCTGCGTCCCTTTCTCTTTCTTCGATTTTTTCCTCCGCTATCATTTTATTCACTCGCCAGGCGACCTTATCACATTTATTATGACATCCAAAGCTATCAATAAATCGAAACGACCAGCAACAGACAAACAAACGGATAAACATGTACACTTCAATCGTATCAACTGGTGAGACATGACAATCAAAATAACGTTGAGGTCTGTAGGTATGAGCTGTCAAGTGGAGAAACGGAAGGAGGAAGTGGGAGGGGGGCTAGACGGGAAATAAAAATTATTATGTAAATAACAATCATATCGGTAACGCACGGGAGCATAGATGGGAAAAAATTCAGAACAACTTCAAGCATTTATTTTTGTTAATAATGTTAGTGAAATACAAAAAGACAAAATATATAGCAAGAGTTAGAAGTATGAGGTGCAGCACACGTCTTGCGGTTATTGAATGCTGCTCGAAACGTCTTCCATGTTTGCTTGCTTGCAATTTTTATTAATTTGCCTCTCTCTCTCTCTCTCTCTCTCACACACTTTCTCTCTGGTTTGCATATCCGTACCGTCACAGTGTTTACAGCGTTTCGCCCTGGGCTTGCTTGCTTGCAATTTTTATTAATTTGCCTCTCTCTCTCTCTCTCTCTCTCACACACTTTCTCTCTGGTTTGCATATCCGTACCGTCACAGTGTTTACAGCGTTTCGCCCTGGGCTCAGGCATTCTGCGATGGCCTGGTGACCTCACCGATATTCCATCCTCGGCAACCTCGCGCTTCTTCGCGAACCTCACTTCACGCACTTTTATCCCCTTCTTCTCCCTTTTCACCCCTTTTATTTTAATAATCTCTACCCTTTATCTCTCTCCTAGTCTATACCCTCCCAAACTCTCTGATACTTTTGTTCCTCTGAGGCCCCCAGAAAGTTCTAGAAGTTTCCTCGGGAGGGGGTCACACTTTAGAGATAGCCTTGCGGGATACACTGATAAGGGATGATGAATAATTTTCAAAGAAATGACCTTCGGCCTTACACTGTTCCCTACGGGACACCCAACCCTTGAATCCTTTGAAACCACCCAGTGTCTCTTTTTTTCAGGATACGACAGCCGCCCCTAAGACATTCTTAGCTGAGCATTCTTCGCATTGAAAGAAAACGACAGCCACCCTTAACTAATTTCTAGTGAGACACGTTTTCTACTTAGGATGAGCCATTGACGTTCGGTAACACTTGCGATCAAGCATGTATCTCTTCTTCGTGTGTCTCTCGCGTTATGGAGTTCCGCTTTCTAGTATCTTTTCGCTCTCTTCCTCTTGTCTTCCTTATCCTTGGTCTCCCTCCCTCTCCTACAATTTTTTCTTCTTTTAAGGGAATGCAGCGTTTCTCACTCTGGACTTGTCACTCTTCGCACCTTTTCTTCCACCTTGTCCGTCCTCCTTCTTCTCACTTGCTCTACTGTCCCTATCCTTCTCTTTTCCTTCTTTCTTATCAGACAGTCGTGCACTCGCACATTCGCTCGCTCGCGATCATCGTCTTTCGTCGCATTGCTCTCGCAGCAAATAGGAATGATAATATATAAGGACGATCGCGCGTCGTATGGGGCGTCGTTGGGCGTCGTTGGGCGTCCACGCAGACGAGGAATCTTATTCGCGTCTGACAGGAGCTCCTCGTTCGTTTGGCTCGAGAGGCTTTATTTATTTTTTTTCTATTTTTCTTCGTAAATATATAAGAGTTGCCAGTGAGCAGTTTAGTCAATGCACATTCCTCATTGGCCATTCACATTGGCGATTCTCGACTCACGATCAATACGCTTCGATTACTCTCACTCTCTTTCTCTCTCTCTCCCTCTTGCTCCAGGCATTCTCATCTCTCTTCGGATCTTCTCTCAGTTACTGAAAACTTCTGCCCATCGAGTCCCCTTTACATTCTCGTGTATCCTAGTATCTCGACAAGGACCGACAGTCATACGAGTAAGTGACGAGACGTCAAAGGTGGCAAAAACGAAGAGGAAAGGGAAAGGATGAATGGTCAGGACGACCGGATTCGCTGAGCTAAGGAAAATGAATGAGTGAGACGAGGGAGGAAAGAAAGAAGAAAAGGACTAAAGAAAAAGTGGGATGACCGATAATGACGTACGCGACCGAGTATCCAGTGCGGTAAAAATTCACGGGCGTTCACATATCGCGCGACAGAAGGCGTCGTCGCCGGAGCGCCCTGATGCCATGTCACAGACGCACTGACGGACGCTCGACGCCGGGACGCCGTCTTCGGCCGGACTCGGTCCACCCTCTCGGCAAGCATCGGGACGCCTGGCGCCGGGCCAACTGCACCGACGCCTCCTCCGTGTACGTCGACGACGTTTTCCCATGCGCCGACGCTTTGGCCTGTTGCTTTCCTTCGTCCATCCGTCCTTCCTGCTTTCCCACCTATCAACGTTTCCTTCACCTTCGTCATCTTCGCACTTCCTTCCTCAACCACCTTCCACGCACTGTCCATTCGACAATTGGGAATCTCTCGATCCTCGCAATCACTGCCTCCAGGGCTCTTATAGAGTCTCCATAGCCGCTGAACGAGCAAGCTCAGCTGGCTCGCTGGGCGCGAGCAGGTTAGGCTAGATTAGATTAGGTTAGTTTAGGCAACCAGAGACGCATGCAATAGGTCCTCGAGATGCAAAAGATGTACGAGATACGAGATACGTACAGACCAGTCTTGGTACAGGAGGATAATATAAATGTAAGGCAGATCGTGATGAAGAGTAGCAAACGGTAGCAAAGATCGAGAGATCTTTTGCGTAGGCGTCCGCACGACTTCCATCTCGCGTTTATCTGGCAATGTCTGACGTCATCCCGTTATAAAGACGCTAAAAGCGAACAGATGGCCTTTATAGTGACCGTCTTTCAAGGCACCAATGCCTGTCCCCCAGCCCCACCCCAATGGTCACATTACAACATGGTACTGACCCCCGTCACCACTCGAAACCAAACACGACAACAGATTCACCGCCTACCGAGCAGCTACCCGCCATACAGTCCCGGTACGCGATATCCGATAAGTGCCAATCCTTATCAATAATTCATCAAATACATCTCTCTCGCATAGGTCCTAGACAGTCTTCGTCGACATCACTTAATAACAAACAAAAAAAAGCTATATACCTGCGAGCATATCTTGTCTCTAAACGATTGTTACGTACAGGCGTTGAGAGTCTGCCGATAGGCCAGGTCGATTTCTCGTAGCCCGGGGGGGGGACTCTACTTTAGAAATCGAAGAAATCGAACTGCGCAGGTGTGTATCGGCGAGGAGCCGAAAGAGAGGGATAAACAAATCGAGAGTCGAGAGAAAGAAAAATATCAAAGTGAGATAAGACGACGAATTGAGAAAGAGACGAAACGGTAATAAGTAGTGCAAGTATCATTGGTAAACGTTCGACAAGGTACAGACGGCCTAGAACGGCCTTCGAAACGTCGCTCCTTCACTCCTTGACTATACTCGACTACTTGACCGGATCGCTAGTTGCTGCGTAACGGCCACGCGTAAGCGCAACTCCGTTATCCATATAGCCAAGTCGGGACTCGCAACTCACAATCAACATCACTCGCGGGATCGTGTTGATCTTCTCGATTTCACAGAGGTATCCCTGAGAGAGCGTGTATATGGTGAAAGCGGTCAAGAATCAAGAAAGAGTATATAGGAGCCATTGTGGACGCTCCATAAAAGAATTGCATAGTCGGATCAGAAAACAGTCGGACAGGATGTATCGCAATAATCTTGAGCGCAGCAGGTAGCGCGTGCGCTATCATCACGCAATTGGTATGCTTCATCTTTTTTTTTACAATCTCAACACGAGCTCGCAAATCAGCCCAATTAGGTACCGGGGAGACTTGGTAATTATTCTAAGAGTCAAGTCAGAGTCAGTCAATCAGTCGGTAGCAGCAATAGGATTTCCGTACAGAGTCCGGACTTGGAGTAGGAGACTTGTCGTGCCTTCACTCCCA
>NW_014332923.1:901985-913249 GCF_000341935.2 Cephus cinctus | reverse complement strand
TACAACCCTCAGTCATTCGTTCCCTCCCACCCTACACATTCGCTCGTTCGCTCACTCACTCTGGAGGATTAATGTTGCGCTGCGATTTATGTACACCGTGTCGGGAGTAACTGGGTCATAATAGCGCTCATTAAAGTTCCCTACTCTCCGGGTCCCCGTTTATATCGTATTCTTCGTATTCTTCGTGTTCCTCGTATTCTTCTTACTTCGCGTACTCGCTGTGCTCTTGGTGCTCGTGAGACATCGTCCCGATCCTCGTCCCCGCTGACCTCGCC
Organism: Cephus cinctus; assembly: GCF_000341935.2. Lineage (NCBI taxonomy): Eukaryota > Metazoa > Arthropoda > Insecta > Hymenoptera > Cephidae > Cephus > Cephus cinctus. The sequence goes on along the minus strand of NW_014332923.1, from coordinate 912,974 downwards.
AAGCACTTGGTGGTAGCAACGAGGACGAGATATCTCACTGTTTTTCCTGAGCACACGTGCGCATACCGAAGACACGCATTAGACTTACGTGATGGAAGAGGAAGAGAACGAGAGAGGAAAGGGGGGGGAGGGAGAGAGAGAGAGAGAGAGAGTGCAGAAATAAAAGGTATATTCAAGAAAAAAGAGGAACAATCGAAGGCGTGAAAAAATAAGGCATCCACCTCGGGACCGAGTCCGAGGGATGTCGGGGGTGGTATAGTAGCCTGTAAAAAGCACATAGATAAAAATACGACCAACGACAGCTCCGGGTAGTGGCAGCCTTATGCAGGAAGCCGTGAATCAAAGAGACAGCGGTGCCTTCGCGTTCTGCCTCCACTTCGTGTTCCGATTCGACTTCGCTATATCCCAACAAACTTCTGCGCTGGCATACCTACGGTATGTACTTACTGTACGTGTGCTCTGCTGTGTTATCTCATCGTAATTTATCTCATCTTCCGGGACTAATCTCTATCGTAGATTTCAATGAGAATGAAGATTTGAGCCAGTTGCTGCGATTCTGTACAAGGTGGTATGAGTGATGGAGGGAAGAACTTTTTTAAAATTTTGTTATGGAAAAATAATTTGCAAAAAAAACTAGCTTGCCTAATTCGATCCTATGTCAGTCATGTTACTTTTCATCGTAGACGCCCGTCCCGGCCTTTCTCTACTCGGGGATTCCCTCTCGTTGTGATCTCGATCGCCGGCTAACTGCTATCGGGCGCACCAGGGCGCAACAAACAAATTCGCGTAGACGGTCCGCCGCTCGGCGTTCAAGGAATAAATAATCGTCCCTCGTGAGAAAGGCAGCCGAAACAGGAGCTGAGAAATCTTGGACGACGGCCAATCGATCTTTCTGGTATATGAGACAGGATATGGGCCATACAGAATACTCCATAGGGAATATGGGATGCTGAGTACGATTATGGAGTGTCGAATATGGAACATGAAATGTGGAACGTGGGACATCAAATATGAAATACCTATGTGGCGGGAGACCTCGATCGCTCCTGATTTCAAAGAAACATCCAAGAGACAAGGGGAGAGGGAGGGAGAGAGAGAGAGAGAGAGAGGCAATGCCTTGCAATTACGCGTACGTCACTCAAAAGTCGACGCCACCGCCGGAAAGCGTCGTGACGTCTGTCGATGCCTATCGCGCAAATTCGACTGCGAGCGTCATGAGAATTCTTGGAATTTTCGTGAAGCGAATAAGAGGCTAAAAAAAAGAATAATTAAAAAAATATGACGAAGACGAGCGAGATGAAAAATCTGATAAAGAGAAGGATATAGACGGATAAAGAGAGAAGAGAGTGAAGGAGGAGGCAGGACACGCTCCAAATTTCTCTCAGCAATTTACGATCGCTCGATTTAGCGAGCCGACGTCGGCTAATTGCGCGAGGAGCGTCGCCGGGACGCCTCCTATCGAAGGAGAGGAAAGGAGACGAGAGGAGTTCGAGAGTAAGACGTGAGAGAGTGCCGTCAAGCTGCTCGCGGTACTCCTCCCATTTCCTTCGTTTTCATCGAGAAAGAAAATAAGAAGGTCGAGAAAGCACGAGGCGAGGCCGACGCGACGTCGACGTTTCATTGAGAGAATCCAAACGGTTTGCGTACCGCGCTAACTACACTTTACAGCTTATTTGCGAGTCGACCCAGATAACTCGCGCAATTTATCGGCAATCCCCTGGACGATAACCAAATCGATATCAGCGTCCATACACCGTACACTCTATGTCCCACTAACGATCCCCACGAGAATTCCAGCTAGAGTAACCCCGGAAGAGTGATAAATCAGAAGCCGCAAAAGGAACAACGAAATTACTGAAACCAAATGTCCCGAATGAAACGGCAGTACGAAAATAACCCGTGCGAACGATAAAACTTGGCGAAAGAGAGAAGTAAGGTAAAAAAATAAGAGAATCAAGGGACCGAGGGAGAGAATGTGTCTCGCGAAATGTTCCAGCTGTTTTTAATATCGCCCGCGGGAGTAAGAAGAAAAATAAGAAGAAGAACAAGATGCGAGAGTGCACCCAGTAGATATATAGTCGCTGATGGCAAACGTTTCTTGATTCAGGGGTTGAACGAACCCGTCGTTCAGAAAAGCGTTAGAAAAACAGTTCATCCACCCCGTACCAAGTGACACCGATTCATAGTGCATAATTCCCCCGGCGTCCCTCCACGAGTCTCTAGCGCCGCGTAAGGACGTTAAAGTGACACACCAAACAACAACAAACCCCAATTCGTAAGTCAAGGAAGATAATAATGCTCTGATTACGCAACGACTCATACAGCGAAGCAGTCGGGTAGTCGTCAGACGCACCGAGCGACAGTCGAGCAAGAAAGCAAACGGGCAAACAACCAAGGTAAAGAGCAAGTGCGAGAGAGAAGGAGCGAGAGGGGGCAGAGACGCGGCGCGCCTGGGCCTGATGTTGTCCGAAGGTAACGTATGTGAAATCGTGTAGGAGGCGTGAGTCAGAACGCGGGGCCAGAAATACAGCGGCTTCAGCCACCTTCACAACAAACGCGTACGACCTGCGCTTCGCTGGCACATCGGTGCATCCAACGTAACGGGGTGTCAATGTAATCCTTAAGAGAAAGAAAAAAAAAAAAAGAAAACAAGAATAACATAAATTAAATCCAGATAAAGAGATCGTCCACGTATGACTCACGCGGCCGATTATCATCTTCCTTATGAGATACATCCAGTCCCAGTTCCACGTCTCTTATTTTCAATTAGGCCGAACACACACGCTAATCAGTGTCATTTGTCGCTATTTATCACCGTTGGTACTATGTAAGGGTGGAGTTTTGCGACCCACGGGAGTCATTCAGTCCTCTTGTCATTCCATACGCGTTACGCGTCACGTTCAGCATATCCATTGTCTGCTATTGTCTCTGTTGGGGACCGACGATTAAGGCTCACGAACCCTGGTATATCGGTGTAGTGGCGTCGCGACGGTACCTTCCAGCGTCGTATAAAAGTCACGCTGACAAGGCGGGATAGAGAATGACGAGTCGTGATCGGGGGGACGGGGGTTAATCAAATACGAGAATCGCGATAACGAGCATCTCCAGTAGAGAGACAGTAGAGCGCCACAGTCAGTCAGCGCCGAAACAAAATTAGACCTTTGTCAACAAGGACGAAAAAGAATGGCCCCGTGAAGACAAGGAGGCAGCCAGCCATGGCGGATGACTAAAGAAGTCATTAAGAAGTTGCCAAGAAGAATGCGGTGGGCTTAAAAAAAAAAATGTGACATTGCCCGAAATATATTTACGTAAATCTAGTCCAAGTAAAGTCAGACTAGATATCGCATTGGTTTTGCGATTCGTGACGGATCGATCGAACGGAACAAGATGATAAGGGTAATAGAGAAATCTATCCTGGACGTCTCTTTGAACCCTTTTACAGCATCTGGCGACTATCCGAAACTCTCATTCGCCAGCTTCCCGAAGCCCTCGTCAAAATAAAAGCTCTGATTTACGAGCGAGTGCTTCATACGACGTCGACAAATTAGCCTGATGTATTTTTTCAATATTATCGCGTGAAATATTTCACGAGCAAGTCAGACAAGCGACGGCGTGACTTTCAGCGGAAAAATTTCGGTTTTAAGAAAACTCATTAAGAATTACTTGAGTAAACAGATACGCGGCGGGCAATGGAACGACAGCACGAGGCGTGGACCATAACGAAATTGTCAACGAGAAAATATCAACGTCCGAGCCCAACGACGTAGCCAACGAGATGTAGCTCGGGCGATTTCCGTCCGATGGAAACGTCATCAAAGCGTAAAGAGCGACGATAGAGTTTCTAATAAACGGGACAAATGCTAGCACGTGATAAAATGCATAATTTTCAAGCGTCTCGCGAGTCCGCTGCAGCTGCGCCGACGAAGCAGATAGTAACTCCAAGGCGGGAAATTTAAATGGGTCAAACGGAAACAAGAGCTATCCAACCCTCTCGAGAGAGAGAGAGTAAGGACGATTCGGCGTTACCGCGACAATAATAACAATAGTCTGATGCCTATGTTGGTTAGCGTTGATGTACCGCAAAGAATCCACTCGGTAATTGGATTTCGTAACGGAGTCACAATCTTCCCTCTGGTTGAGATCCTCGAGCGCGATACGCGTCGCCCATACAGACTTTCCACCTCGAATGCTTTATACCCATCATTTCTGGATGACACGTTCCACGGGCTTTAATTCGCTTTCCTTTCGCCGTCTCGCTCCTCTTCTCTCTCGCTCGCTCGCGCACTCCTTACGAATGGAGATGCGCGCGAGAGAATCCTCGAGCGTTCGACGCTCGCGCGTTTCCTCTTTCTTCCGAGCATTTCGGTTTATCAGGCGCAACGATCGGTAGCCCCTCGGGTGTCGTTAAGGCGCGTACCCACCGGCGAAATTAATTAACGCCGTAACCCGTCTCGGAACCCCGTAACGCGTCCTCCGCCGGCAGCGTCGCGAGGGCCTCGGCGACCTCCAGGACACAATCTTCCGGCGAGCGGCAACATTTCCCGCCCTTCGTCGCGTCGCTCGCAAAGAACAGTCGAAGAGGCCCGTGCGCGTCCGCCCGGTCAGTTTGCCAACAGAACGGTTCGTACAATGTTTCGAATAATTGGTCGAGCGTACGGCGAGCGCCGAGATGCCTCGTAGATTAGTACGATGAGGATACCAAAAGGTGGATGAGCGATGAGAATGATGACGAGCTGTCTTAGCGTGCCCTCCCTCTTCGGCTTCTTTCCGTCATCCTTGACCTAGTCACAGAAAGAGAGAAACACGTCGCGCGTCACGAAGACGCAGGAGCGGGCCAGAAAGCAAAAATAATTTATATTAACTTAACATCTTTTCGCGAGGTGTCCGTCTATTTTTCCCTCGAAATGATCGAACGGCGAATTGGCGGTTGTGAGCTAAAGCCACAGCGGCCATCAAGGTTAGAGCGGCCGCGCACAATGTTAGCCAGAACAGATCCAATTATTTTCTGCGACATTTCCAATGTCGAAAGGACATTCGTTTCACCGTGTAGCGAGAGACGGTGAAACATTAAAGAGAGAAAGAGACGGGGTAATTGGAACGAAGAGAATCGCGAACTGACTATACAGACGTAGAGCGGTGGATATAAACTTTTGAAAAGCACTGTAGAGACGATTCTTTCGAAACTGTCAATGTCGGCGTTGCCCGTACAAAAAGCAAGATAACGAAAAGCATTAAGGAGATCCCTGACAGATCCGAGCAGCGACACGTATCCCATACGTGAAGTCAGCTTTGCAGCCAATCGAAAACACTGTTCGTTATATCGCAACGAAACGGCGGGAACTAAATTCAAATGCCTGATGGCATTAGGACGACATCGATCGGGATAAGGAACGGCGGTTCTAGCGCCGCCGTCTAATATCCTAATCAGATTAGAATGAGGTTATAAATAATGTAATTGGTTCTCCACGTAAACCTTCCTATGCAGCTACCGACACTGTTATTCGGCATATATTCACAGTTAGATATAATAACGATATAATGACAACTCATTCTACATCAAGGATAACCCCCCTTACACGCTATACATATATATATATACGTATAACAGTACGACAAGAGTCGAAGCTGTAGCTTGTCTCGCTTGCTTCCTGAATGAAATCAAGAGATCAAAGTGATCCAAGCGATCGAGACCGATCCAAGCAATTCAAACATCTTGCGGATAATCAAGGGAATCGCTTCGATCGGCATTGCGTGGGTGTTCTCAAATCTGAAATGGCAGCTGGTGCCGGGTTAGCCGGGTTAGGCCGACGTAGGTATCTAAGTCGACGAGAGCGAGTGCGAGACTTTGCCTTAACTATTTCTATTTTCGTTCGACGGCTACGACGACTACCAGCAGGAGAAGGAGGAGGAGGAGGAGGAGGAGGAAGAAGAGGAAGAGGAGGACTCTACCAACGTTCGGCAGAGTCGTAAGCGGAGAACGAGAGACTGCGCCTGAACGTATATACGAGTGTGTTTCGTATGCGGGCATATATACGAAAAGGTATGCGTGACCGCGACCATTTTTTTTGTTCTCTTTTTTTTAACGGCTGTCGCGAGAATTTCCACGATTGAAAGCGTCCTAAATTTCGTGTGCCGCGCTTACTTGGAAATACATATCTAACCCGTCCGCACACACTCGAACGTCGTGTGGTGCTTCGCGACCTCCATAATATGAAGCAGCGTCTACCAATTCTTGCTGGAGATGAATCGACGGTTTTAACCTTTTCGAACGGCAATTTACAACGCCCATTCGTTTCACCGGATTTTCATGACATTCCGCACTTCCTGCTCGCACGTGTTACATACAATTTTAATGCCATCGATACCACTCACGAGTATATGCTCGTGAATATACGTATGCACGTATTTATATATGTATAAACTAGAAGCACATGGCAGTATAGGCTCACCCGGTTAACTCGAGCAGATAAAAGCAATTGGCCTTTACTCCCTCGTAACTAATCGGATTCCGCGATGTCGAAATGCGTCAACGAACGTTAATCTTTAGCCGCTTTGATGCCAATGAAACGCGACAGTATTGGAAAGGCGATGTGCGACGACAGGTGCAGGGCGGAAACGTATACGATACCGAATTAATAAAACACTGACTATAACGAAAGTCCAGAAAGTCATAGGGAGAAGACGATCCAGCCGGTTACAGTATTGTTATAGACTGCCGAAGGACGTTTGCCATTGAGTGAATTTGTAAGAGCAAAATTTAGGATTGCGAATCGAGCTGTCTTAGAGTTCTGGCATGACTTTGTCATTCTGGCAATGACGTTGCATCGCTTAGCGGTTGGATTATTGTGATTTACACAATTTTCTCAAGGCTCCCCTTCAAGGAACGAGACTGAGGTACGGACCCGGTAGATATAGTCTTTGAATTTTTTTGGGCAACTAGCCTCTGGGTCCATAGGACAGATCGGACAGGGATATGTAAGAGTCTTGTATGGTGGCGGCTTATGTCGAGGATGATAGACGTAACTTCCGGTATCCACCGGAATCGTCGTAGCGCTGGGTAGATCTCCGAATCGTAAGTAAAATTGAATGAGTCCCTTGGTCCAAGATAGATCGTATCACGCTGACAGGAAGAATGCACGCAGGTGCGAACGAGGTCGCGTGGGCAGATCCATGAATAAATCAACTGGTTCGCGCCACCTATGATGTACATATGTATTACTATGAATTGTACTATGTAAAACTATAAGATATACCTAATGTTATATAGATGCATCAATCGTTGAATATCCATACCAATCTCCTTTATCAAAGGTACGACTGATGCGTGCAATTTGACCCCTCCTCGCAGCATCCTGGATCTTCCGAGTAGCGAAATTTCCGTGAATTTCGTCTTAATGGTAATTTCATCCAGCTATGAGAATTCCTATCTAAATTCAATGATTTCCGGGGATTGGTGAAATCGTAAAGTGGCAACGATCGAAGGATCGAACAAGATCGGATGATCGGTATATAACAAGGGATCGTGTGTGGTCCAGAACGAACCACGTGTCGGCGAATAATGGGCCTGATCTTTTTACAGAGGAGGAACGCGCCATCCTTTTTACATTGAATTCCGTAATTCTTTTAGTTGCTCCATCTTTCCCACTCTCTCTCATTTTCGTCTCTTGTCCATTTTTCATCGTCACTCCCGCGAATAGAAGGAACGTTCCGAACAGTGAATCCGTGGAAGAGCAGAAATCGAAGGCAGTGAGAATGATGGAAGATGCCGCGAACTAGATGGGTTTAGGAAAAACAAATAAAATAAGATTGACAAGGATTGGAATCACGTTATGGCATTTGAAACTGACGTTACGCAACACTAACACGAACGCGCTACTAGAGATGCGTGAAACGTAAAGCTTTGTGCCAACAACAGCCCAGCCTGCCTCCTGCTTCCCTCCCATAAGACACGGACCTCGAGATCCTCCACCCCCAACCAGCACCCCGGCCCTCCCTGGCAATGGCAAGTTCCACGCTCTAGAAAAGTATTTTAGAGACCGTCAGGTATGAGCTGTTAGACAAAAGTATTCCATAAATCTTTTGGTCGTTTGGCACAGTTTCTGCATTGCAAAAATACCGAACTTCTCATCATATTCGTCTTCGACTCATTTCTCTAGCTCTTTCCTCTTCCTCGCCCTCTCTCTTTCCCTGTATCTTTGACTATTCCATGGGTACTACGAAAGCACAGGTCATTCGTTAACTCTCATTGTAATAACGAAGAAGCCGGCAACGTTTGTCATTGTCATTTAGGCATGATTATTGGCTCGTGCCAGTGTCATTTACCGTGAGACACCCTGGCTCGGTACCTTGCACTATCACTTGCACCACTGCCAACGTATGTCAATCAAACAATTTCCTACCGACTTCCCCACGCTTCGCTGCAGGCATACTAACTGATGGATGCTTTTAATAGTAGAGAATGCAAATGCACTATGCCGTAGTTGACTGTCAACGCTCATCCCTTTTTTACCTCGATTATACAATATCCATCCGTTAGCGCATTGGCAGCTGTGCACTGTAGATGCACGAATCATGCCAGAGCAAATTCAGTGGCGCCATCTCTCAGACACTATGTGAAACTTTTAGCCAACTCCACCGTTCACGTCGAATACAATGCGGGAGGCCAAAGAGACATGCGTTCCAATCTGTATACGAAAGAACCATTTTTAAACACGTCAACAGTATCAATGAGGATACAGACAACGTTATAGGACTAAAAGTGCAATGGCTATGGACGTTCATTTACTAACATATTTGTATCCATTTAATTGTGTAATGCATATTCCGGACAAACACGGCACCCGTCTATGGCCGTCTGTACATTGACTTTGGCTAACGATTTCCCGAAGTTACTAAGCCTTTTGAGAATAATCTATAGGGTGTACAAGGCTTAGAAATACTCCACAAACGTAAAGAGGGCCCGTAATGATATTAATGGATATTTTATAAAAAGCTAAGAGTCATGAAAGCTTACTGGATAGGGTTACTTGAAAGAGGAAGACATCATTCGTAGAGGTTGAATTTAGCTTATTCTTATAAATTCAAGATTTACCTCATCCAGAGGCCCCGTGAGGGACACAGATTAGAAGACCAGTTTTCTCCTTTTCTCCCGTCAAAACGCACAAACCACGAAAAGATTCACCACGTCTAGTCACTTGTCACTAATTAAAGTTCTCGCGATGGCAGCCATACTGCCGACGGCCTCGGAACTAACACAACAAACGGCAGATGGTGACACCGTCGGCTACACAGGGCCGTCAAAGATTGGCATCTCCTGTGTATTACATTCTGATATAATATCTAACGTGTATACAACACTTTTTAGATAATACAAAGTTTTTACTAGTTCTCAGTAATATTCGCATCTAATCATATCTCATTTTCTAAGAACGGCTACACTTGTATGGATACTAACTTATTTATATGAAATTTGTAATCTAACTGAATACCGTATGTTTTTTTTAATTTGCGAGACAACAAAAATCGTAAAATTTTTAATATTATCATTAAAGCTAAAATAAATGTAAGAAAGTTTATGCAAACTTTAAACCTTCTAAAATTCAACAGTGTAGCAACGCAGGGCAGGCCAGCATGATACCCTAGCCAGCAACTTGCATGAAAAATTAAAATGCAAAAATATAAGTGGATGCGTATTTCGCCCAAACACTGTTTGGATTCGATGCCTAATCTCTGTAGATCCATACCACTTGTCCGAACTCCTAATTCTGATTCAATTAGACTAGCCGCTGGCATATATCTCATTAGGAATAAAACCACCAAAATTAGGAGAAAAGGAAGGAAGGAACGCAAGGCCCTCCTCTCTTTATATAGCTTGGTCCCCGGATGAACAATCGACTAGCAATTTTAGGCCTCTTCCTGTACCACGTGTAATACTGGCTTTATCCTGAACGCCTACAACTTTTCGCGATAGCTTCTGGATTGCTGTTGACACAGACGTCTACTACGAGTAGAAAAGAAAGAGAAAAGGTCACTTACCAAATGATACTGCTCTTCGATGTGTTTCGCCTGATCATCATATTCGTAATTTTTCTTGTGTAAGTATAGTTCACAGCTGCACAGGTCTGTTCACGCGACGATTTTTCAATACGACCTTGACTATTACTTTCGCACTACGCATGTTTCGGATACAAACTATTTGTTTAGTTATTACGACTAGAATACTGGTAAAGGGTAAAGAGTTTAGGAACCGATGATGTAAAATCGACTGAAAGTCTGAGGCAAAACTCTCAATAAAAATCTAATGATGATACAGGTAACGAACAATTGTGTGCGACACGCTTTGTCACTACAGACAAGGACCGACACCTTTACAAGCAACATGGACCATGTGAAAAAGTTTGGACTGAGCTGTTACACGCGTCCACCATCGACTTGGAACACTGGAAGAGGAGCCAGTCCATTAAAAAAAAACCACGATCACCCCTATTCAAATCCACCGCAATGAAAAACCGTGAGAATAGCATCCAACAGAAGTCGGGAGACTCTTGAATTATCATGATTAACATTACAACCTCCATCAACCTGTGAAGCCGAAACTCTAACCAAGTTGGACGTAAGGAACTATGTTCGTCACTGACAGCGGATGCCATTAACCGTTGATCTCCAGTACAAATTCTTTCTAGCAGAAAGTGATTAGAATATACCAAGTGACTGCAAATGCACCTATACGACAAATGGAGTAGTATAAAGAAACTCAGACGGACGGGCCTGATCCCCTTGAGAACGCAGTACATAAGGCATGCCGTTACGGATCCCAGATTTCCCATCGCTCACACCGTCTTGGCGCATTTACTATGAATTAACAGTGATAGCTCAATACAAGAAATACGGAAAAGAGGTAACAAGGAGTAAATTTCGAAAGAAAAATAAGGCTACAAAAATGAAGAAGCGATAAATGAATCTCATCAGACAAGAGACACAAGGGGGGGG
>NW_014332923.1:894872-901884 GCF_000341935.2 Cephus cinctus | reverse complement strand
AGGGGGGGGGGGGGTGAACGGAAGGATGTAGGCATCTAAGAGTTCGAAATAGGATATCAGCTCTGATCGGCTCTCGAAGTACTAACGTTCATATCGACACATCCTTCCGCATACCAATCAGTACTTCCACTCACGCGAGTACTGATGGACAAGTGCTGCCATCCTGCGACAAACTTTTTAATTACAACTTCAACATCGTCAATAACGCCGTTGATTGGAGAGGTAAATAGTCTGATCATCCTGATAATTCGACGAAAGTCGAAGTGGGGGGGCTAACTTTGCGGAGCTATGGAATATGATATGCAAGTCTGCATGTCGCGGAAACCTGGAAAATGAATCTTATTAATTGAAATACTACATATAGATATTTATTCAACGTATCATAATCGCATCAAAAGTCTATATTCAGTCAATGCTAATGCCCTTAAGACGTACAGTGGTGACATCAAATCCAGTGTCCATTTATCTTTAGTGAAAGTTTCAAATTAAATAATTCTTGACATGTTTGAAGCATCTTTGTATAGATGGCAGCACATACGTTTTAGACGGTGCTACTCCCTATGAAGAAAGAAGCTAACTATTGTCCTAAAGTCTGTATTAAATTCACGTGATATTACAAAAACAGGTATACGACCATATTGAAAATATACTATATTTAGTTCACATATATGATATTTAGTGAGATGATACCTGTTGTAAGCATTACTCAAGCACACTCAAGCAGAAGGTTCTAGCAGACGATCATAGCTGTGAAACGTCAAGTAACATTTATTATCCGGTTTTAAAAAATAATGTGAAGTGTAACGAAGATGAATATATTCGTATTACATCGTAATCTTCGGAAACGGATCTGCCTATCGTTAACCATATTGTTACTAGTTATTCCAGCATCCGTATTGCCCTTGGATACTAGTAACGTGACGAATAGTTCTTTGAATCCAGCTGAAAATTCTCCCCAAAAGAGTTTAAATACTACTTTGAAAAATGTATCTGCTAATGCTGTTCCGGCCTCCGTAGATACCATTAAAACCGAAGACAAGCAAAAGGATTCAAATGTAACAGCCCTTAAGACCAAGGATGACTCGAATCAAGCAACCACTGCGAAACCACAGGGTTCACTTGCTGCTACAACAACTACACTGCATGATACTAGTAAAAAGATTATGACAGAGAAAAGTATACCAAATGAGGATCCATCAACCGAGAAAACTGGAAACTCTATAGACCCTTTGATCACTACTGCAAATAGTGATATAATTAATGCAACCAATATAAGTACCACAACTGTCGCTCCAGCTGAACCAGTATTACCTGATAAAGGTTCTGCAGAGGAAGAACACAACAGCTCAATGTCTATTTTCTTTGTATTGTGTGTACTGGCATTGGGGATATTATTAATTCATTTGATGCTACAAACCAACTTTCAATATCTACCCGAGTCTGTGGTCATTGTTTTCTTGGGTGGAGCTATTGGTATGGTGATAAATCTGATGTCTCATCAAAATATTGCAAACTGGAAAAAGGAGGAAGCATTTTCTCCCACAGCTTTTTTCCTGGTACTTCTACCACCAATCATATTTGAATCAGGATACAATTTACATAAGGGAAATTTCTTTCAAAATATTGGAAGTATTATGGTCTTTGCAATACTTGGTACTGCAATATCAGCTTTTGTTATCGGTGCTGGTATCTATCTCTTAGGCCTCGCACAAGTTGCCTACAAATTAAGCTTCGTTGAAAGCTTTGCATTTGGTTCACTAATTTCTGCAGTAGATCCAGTTGCAACTGTTGCCATTTTCCATGCTCTTGACGTTGATCCAGTACTCAATATGTTAGTTTTTGGAGAATCTATCTTAAACGATGCCATCTCTATTGTGCTGACCACTTCTGTCCTGGAGTCTAACAATGCAGCAACTACCAGCGAAGCTATTATATTGGGAATTAATCGATTTTGCCTAATGTTCTTTGCATCAGCCGGTATCGGTGTTGTCTTTGCTTTGATCAGTGCTCTTTTATTAAAGCATGTAGATCTCAGAAAGAATCCTTCTTTGGAGTTTGGAATTATGCTGGTCTTCACCTATGCCCCATATGTCCTAGCTGAAGGAATTCATTTGTCTGGTAAGAGAGAATTTAATATGTACAAATATCCCACTAATTTTTAAACAATTATTATTATTAAGGACTTGTATAATTTTTCAGGAATTATGGCCATATTATTTAATGGAATAGTCATGTCTCACTACACTCATTTCAACTTATCAACAGTAACACAAATAACGATGCAGCAAACAATGAGAACATTAGCCTTCATAGCAGAGACGTGCGTCTTCGCATACCTAGGCTTAGCACTCTTCAGTTTTAGACACAGGGTAATAAAATTTAATCATACGATGCTTAAAATAATGAATTCTTAAAAGATGATGTATGTGACAAAAATATGTTTGTTCGTCAGGTGGAACCTGCTCTAGTAATCTGGTCCATAATCCTGTGCCTAATCGGTAGAGCAGCGAATATTTTTCCATTGGCTCTTCTCGTGAACCGATTCCGTGAACATCAGATCACTAAGAAAATGATGTTCATAATGTGGTTTAGCGGTCTTCGAGGTGCCATATCCTATGCCCTGTCTCTTCACTTAGATTTCAGCGATGAGACCCGGCACGTGATTATCACAACGACCCTAATAATCGTCCTGTTCACCACCTTGATATTCGGTGGTTCAACGATGCCTCTTCTAAAATTCTTGCGGGCCGAGAAAAAGACGAAGAGTAGTCGTCGCAAGAAGCGGGACAAGGAAGTATCCCTTAGTAAAACTCGTGAATGGGTAGGTATTTCTTCCTTGTCAAACTATTTAATTATCTCTTCTGAAAATTAACAAATTATATCTTCTTCAGGGACAAACAATCGACTCCGAACATTTGTCAGAGTTGACAGAGGAGGAAATGGAAGTGTCCTTCTTACAGTCACGGATCCGTGGATTTGCCAGATGGGATCTAAAGTTCTTTATACCATTCTTCACAAGAAGATTTACGCAACAGGAACTAAAGGATTGTAAATCGCAAATGGCAGACTTGACGAATCAATGGTATCAAGCCATCAGGATTAGTCCAATAGAGTCTGACGATGAAGCAATGACTACGGCCTCCACAGCGCAGCTTAACGTGAACATGGAGACGCAAAGCGAGTCACATGGAAAATCGAAGAAAGGACGTCCTAGTCATGGGTCTATATTAAGCATTTAGTTTATTTTATGTCATCCGTCCTGAATGTCTGCTATGTAACTCGCTTATACTTGGAGGCCAGACAAGAGTTTCAATTTTCGTCCAGTCTTGTTCTACAAGAGCAACGTATCCTTTAGAAGAATAATGTCAGCTGAGCAAAAGTTTTTATTTTCTGGATTTTCCTCACTTTGTTAGACAATTTTCATTTTCTCCATAATAATAGTACTGACAGAAATCTTTTCTAGTACAATTACTTGAGCCTGGCTATCATATTATGTTCCCTATTTATTACTGGGAATATTTTTAACGAAACATGGGCGCTCTTCAGCGCATTCGAGTATTTAACATATTATCGAGAAACAGGCTTTAACGTGCAAGCACAATCCATACATTGTACATATATTTACCTTAATCTCTCACAACTGTCTTGTATTGGTTCCTCTTACATGTACTTGATACACACGTACCTGTTTACTTACTAGTTCGATTGCTTTACAATTTGTTTAATCGATAAACTATCAGATATATCTTACTGCTTCTGGTGATGGGTTTCGATAACAAATGATTAATCCAGAAACGCCAGCTTCTGTCTAGCAATCTAATAAAGCTAAATTCATTTACAGAATCTACGAGGATTGGTCTGATTAACATTGACGCAAATTCACAGCACTTGGCTCTAGGGGCAAACAATTACTCACGTCAATAGTTCTTCTTCTTCTTCTTCTACTCACAAATGATTTGTTCGCTTATCTCACCAGAGTCCTAATTTAGTTTTAAGTAAACAATTTATAACCATTTAGTGACTGTTTGTTGGGCAAGAACAGGCTATGATCGAGTCGTACAAATTTAACCTTTTTTTCTTTCAAAGTAGAAGCAAACGATTCCAAATTTTAACTCATTTAAGCAGCTTTGATACCAGTTCAATGTCCTGACCAGAGTAGGCAGGGTTAGGCTCGATAAAGAAAAGTATGATAGTCTCGCAATTCACGGAAGTCGATACGCTTGCGATTGCGTGTCGTTGTCCCTGAGCATTATCACTATTATCAGTGAGCCAGACTGTCAATGAAAGAAAAGTTAGAAAAATAAATAAATATACAGAAAGAGGATATCTCTTTATACCTCTTCAATTCCATTGTGTAATCGTTGTATGTACCTAGAGTCATATGTTAGCTCGAGTACTTATTAACATTTCCAGTATTCCTTTGCCTTAATTCATATTACTAATTTTTATGAAAGTCATTCGCTGTATTATACTTGATTACAATTCGTTTGCAAATTTATATACGAGAATTTTCTGAATAGAACATTATCGCACGTAACACAGAACGAATATGTGTTTATGGACAATAAAGGTGCTAGTTTTAATACGTATTATCTATCGTCTAACCATTCATTTAAAACCTCCATAAATATACCACTTATCGTTACTTTTTTATTACTAATATTATAGGAACGTAAAGCGCATTATTGCCTATACGCACAATTGATTATCTAACAAAATAAAGAAGATACGGATATTTGTTTTATTGCGAATTTATTTGATCTTACGTCCTCCAGGATGGGACTACATGGATTTCTCGCGTTAAACGTATTTTTCTACGAATTTCATTCTGGTCTGGATGTACGTATTTTCATTATGACGGCAGGGCACATACGGAGGCAGCATCTAAACATCAAATCCATTTATTCGTCCGACTTCCATTGTTTTCTGTTATTATCGTTATCTATGAATAATCATCTACGAATCTCTAACGTTTGCCTCGCAAGTCGATCGTGTCTGCTGTTTAGATACAGGTCGTCCCAAGCGCGTATGAACACTTTCCGGCATCCTGGCAAACGGCAAACGCGTCTAGATATTAAATGGGACACGGGCAATGGTAGGTAAAAAATACAATCCACAACGATGCTTAGTTGATGATGATAATGATGACAATGACGATGCTGTTTTGTATAGTACTGGCGATAGTTCTTGGTGCTGAACGAGATGCATTTGTTAATGTTTGGAAGTCTACAGAAAGGGAAAGAAAAAGAGATAGAGAGGGAGAGAGAGAGAGAGAGAAAGAGAGAGAGAGAGAGAGAGAGAGAGAGAGAGAGAGAGATCATATGAGACTGCGCAGTCGATAGTAATCGATAACTTATCACTCATTATGAAAGAATAGACACATCAGAGATTAATCGATATCTCGAACGAGTTTTTAGTCTTTAATGCCTGAGTACTGTGTAATAACGATATAATTTCTGTCACTCGTGAGAGAATTATTTGATAAGTAAAATAATGTCTAAAAGCTCCACGGAACAAGTATCGCCATCCTGACCAATTCCAATTGAAAATTCAATTATCATCTGTATCTCACAATGGTCCAGAGATAACGATTGAACCGACGACCAGTCTTTCTCTTGGAGTCGCTTATTGCGAAGAAAATAGAGAGAGAGAGAAATTCAGACAAGAGAGCGAGAGAGAGAGAGAGAGAGAGAGAAAGAAAGTGAGAGGCTACAAGGACTCTTTTTTAGTATTCGATTATTCGCACTTCCTTCGAATCAGCTAAGCATGCAGATTATATGTGTCTATATTCTACGACCCCTAGGGTCGTGTCTGAATGACCTTGGTCGAGTTTCCTTCCCCATTATCATATTATCATTTTATCAACACCTGCCCCTTTTGTGACTAAAGATCTTTCTCCGAGAAAGACCGCATATCCGGTACATATCACTTATACTCACACGTGTAATCATATCACTGAATATTTTCATTGAATTTCAGTACCCTAAATTCAACAGACATATCCAATCTCCATGACTCGAGATAACGTTCCCAGTGATTAAATAATCATTTCGTATTTTCTATGTCGTATCGAGTGCCTGCCCACGAACGAATAGTGCTTAACGGAAATTCTTCTTTATCTTCCTTCGTTTTTCGTGCACTCCTATCCATCTCGTATTTTTTTGTTCGGATCTGTTTCCTTTTTCTCCTCGCTTCCTTTTCTCTCTTATCAGGACATAGAACTATACACATTACCGTTATTATTTTCCTCCTAGCTATCCTAGGTCCTGTATTCAAATTTATCACTAACCTTCCCAGGTACCTCTAAGGCTCCATTTTTACCGTTTAAGTTTAAGCCTGAACTTGGCAAAGCTCATTCTCGATTGGCTTATGCCGTTCGAGGTGACCAATCGTAATCGTTCATTCGTTGCCTTTGACTAAACATTTGCTTGAACTTAAACCGTAAAACTAGATGTAAAGCATTATAATAAAGATATATATATATATATGCACTAAATGTTCATCTAAGCTAATTTTGACGTGCGGGTAAGGACAACGGATAAATTTGAATACAGGTCCAGATCTAAAGCAGCGATCAGACCTACTAGTTAATAACTATATAATTTATTATTATTAATTAGTGTGTTTATCGTAATGTGCGAACTATACGAGAGAAACTGATCACTGGAATCCAGTCGCGCTTTATTTCCCTCTTATCGTCGTTTATATTATTTTCACTCTTTTTTTTCTTTTTAGATAATCCATTCAAGTATCCTTGTTGGGCGCAGAGCTAGGAATGATCGTTTATCGGCACTCGAACGTTGTTGACACTAAAAAGGAAATATATTTAATTTATTTAATTTACCTCTGGAGTGCAGTGACCACATCTCAAAAAATAATATTGGCATTCGCTAAATTTATGTACTGTACAAAAATCGCAACGATTTCAACGTCGCCGAAGTTCATTTCATCGGAGTTGCTACTACAAACGTATCTAATTCAGTGGTATCGAGAGAGGGATGGGGGGGGGGGA
>NW_014332923.1:894217-894702 GCF_000341935.2 Cephus cinctus | reverse complement strand
GGGAGGGGGGGGGGGGGAGATAAAAACGCAGAGGGAATGAAGGGAATAACAAAAGTAGCATATAAATAATAAAAAAAAGAAGCTGGGTCATGGGTGTAAATATAATTAATTATAATATTAATAAGATTAAATGAACAATTCGAGGAACGGTGGCTGTCTTGTGTTTCAATAGAACTAAGAGAGTTTTAACAGAATTCTAAAAGAAAGAGAATAACGTCGGAAATAGAGGAAGGAAAAAGTAGGAAAAAGTAGGACCTCGTTATAAAACTCATCATCATTTTATCAGTCTACCTCCGTTTGAAAATTGCGATTATCAGTCACAACTGTCTGCCTGTACGTAGAAGGGACCGTCAACAATTTTGTCATCAGGGCTCAACCCCTTAGATACTAGTCAAAATATCAGAACGTGGGTCGATGTGAAAGGAAGTAAGGTGGGCGAATGAGAGAACAAAAGAAAGGAAAATAATCTAATCTGACGGGGGGGG